>NC_056729.1:934592619-934595119 GCF_019279795.1 Protopterus annectens
CGACATGTCACAGAAGTCACATGACAAGAGGAGGTGACAAGCTAAAAACTAGGATAAAAGAATCCATCTGAATTTTTGTGAAAACTGTTGATTAGTGGACATGGAAGCAACGAATAGTGAGTGTATAGGTATATGGGAGGGTGGCCTAATGGTTAAAATGTTTGCCTTACAAGCACAAGGTGCAGGGTTTGAGTCTCACAAGGGATAACTGGCTAGGCTTAAAATGGATTGCAAGGGCAGTTAGCTTAGTACTAATCTATGAATCTATAAAAGATATGTAAATGACAGCAGTGATACTGTGTATGGATTTTCTAACTTATTAAGTCCCTTCACACACGTTCTAGCTGAGTATTTATGCAGGACTAAATGAGTAAGGACTAACCTATGCATTTTGCATGGGATACATTTTGATGTCCAGAATTTGGGAGCTGACATATTTTAATTTTTCTCAGAAATGAAGAGAACACAGGGCTATTAAACAGGGTAGGGCCTTGAACAATTACATGTATTGGATGCCTAGTATCATTCTCTTTATGGGAATGAGTTTGTGCCTCTCACTTACTTCTGCATCACAACTTTCACTGTGTCAGCCTACTGGCTGTCAAAGAAAATTCACATCTCTCATGGTTTAATTTCTCCAAGTGTTTCTCCCAAGGGGTCATGCTTATTTTACAGTGAGGCTACCCCTTCCCTATTTTGGTAAATTAAAAAGTCTTAAAATAGAGTGAAACTATTAGGATCAGATTATATCCATGGTTTCCTATGTTGGAGTTCAAAGAGCCTTCCTGATGTCATAGTTCTAGATGATAATGTAGAAAAGGAACGTTGTACTAGTTAAGATAAGCAGTAAGTGACTGAATATCCATACAAATGTGCATACAAGACAAAGTGGAATACACAGCAGCAGCAGCAGCCCTGAGACGTCAAGTGTCTGACTGAAGCAAAGAGCTCATTGTATTATGACTACATCTACTCTGCACTGGCAGACAGCCATGTATCACTGTTACCACATAGACTGGGCACAGCTGGCCAATACAAGGGCATGTGTATAGTCTGGCCCCAGCTTGAAGCTGTCACTGAGAACAGACCCAAATAATCTTGAATTGAGACATTACAAAAGGTAACAGTGCTGGAAACTGAAGTCTTCTGTTTATTCATAGGCCAGGTACCATGCTGAATGCCAGGATGCAGAGTTAAGATATCACCGCACTGCTGTGATAATCTTGGCAAAGATGAAAGATGACAGACTGAAATTGCTAGACAGTATGCCTTCTGTTTATCCACAGCAGGACTTTGTAGATCGTTTTTCAGCAATCTAATCAGTTGGGAAGTTCTGGTCTGACATTTAATGTGTTTAAAGGGGAAATGGCAACCATGACAGGTATTTTTCTCTTTGAACTCACTTAAGTCTTCATTTTGCTGTAAATGTCGACTTGCTATAGGAGTTTAGGTTATAGGATTTTTTCCTTATGGCATAGCTGAATTCTATGCCAGTGTCACTATGTGTTAACAATATCTGAAACTGTCCATGTCTGATGCAATGTTTCCACTGGTAATTACAGTAGTGACAATATAAAGTGAAGGGTCGGTACAGGATAGGAATGCAAATGACTTCACAGCACTGCTCTGCGTCCTGTACCAGTGGCCTAGCTCATACTTAGTTAACCCTTAGATAAGTTTAGCATGCAAAGTAGCTGGATCTGTTAGCACAGTTAGACAAGTGTTTTTTTTTTTCCCTAAGATGCATGCAGGTATTGTTAATTCTCCATTAAAGTCAACAGTAATGTCTTTTGGCTTTTCCTGGTTAGGGTTCGCCACAGCGGAACTCCGGTCTCCATTAAAGTCATTAAACTCACAAAATAAATCATTTGTTTAAAACACCTGAAAAATAAATAAAAAAATCTAAAGAAAGAAAGAAATCAAAACAATGTTGGTATGATTATTGCCATTGTTTTCCCAGACTCTTTGAAACAACTTCTGTGACTAAAATATTTAATGCTAATCTCTTCTAATCACATAATGGGACATTATGTTTTCAGCATACATAGATGTGTATGTGGGTGAGTGTGTCTGTGTGATGTAAAGATAGATGTAAAAACTGAGACACAAACTCTAATGTTATGTTTGGCGACATTATTCTGTCTTATTTTCACTCAGACTGTTGAAGGGCCCACTCATTCCTATCTCAGTGAGGAAGAGTTGGTTTTATTTGCACTACTTCTAGTGACATAACAGTAATTTGATTTTGTACAAAGTGGTCCTCAAGGAAAGAGTGCGACCAAATGTATAAAACTTGGAATTGCGTGTGAAGTAGATGTGGATTATGGGCAGAAAAGCTCCACAGATTGAAAGATTTTCCAGAGCTATATGGGTTTAGATGCATCTTTTCACAATACAAGCCTCATATCATATTCGGTGAGTGCTGGTTCCTGCAGCAGAAATCTACCTACAACTTATAGGTCACTGGTTGAGATAGTGCTATATCTACACATAATGTTGA
>NC_056729.1:934600119-934700119 GCF_019279795.1 Protopterus annectens
TCTCATTCTGTCTATGCTGAAAGGCAAAAGGTACATGCCAGTCTTCAGATACAACTGTGGATGAAATACAGGCAAAAGTGCAAAGGTACAGCTGCACATGCATATGAAATGAAGTAGAAGTCTGAGATGGTGATCACAGTCTGTGAAACTGGCTCCAGTAACAAATGTATGTACAAACAAGAAGAATCCTTTAATGGTGCCCAGAGACTGAGACATGCTATACTAAAATATCTGAGTGCAGTGATGCAAAAGCATGAAATTGTAAATAAAACATTTCACCTGTGCAGACTATGTCCTGACTCTCAAAAAAAAAAAAAAAAAAAATATATATATATATATATATATATATATATATATATACTGTGCTACAACAATAGCAAAAAAGCAGTACCAGGAGCACCTGCTTCCTGGAACTCATGTTATGTAGACAGTGGTAGATTAAGTGTACCTTATGTCCATGGAACCCCCACTTGTTTATAGGGCCTCATTCAAGCGTACAGACAGACAGATATATGTACAGCCATACATTTAAGGAAGATGTAATCAGACAGACATAGAGCCATACATGTGGCATTCTGCAGTCCTGAACAGATATTGTATACTCAAAAATGGGGATGGGGTATGGTGTGCTACTCGTACAAAACTGTGTGAACAGTAATCTGGCAGACTGGTATACATGCATATAAGCTTCATTTTGCAACCCTGTGCAGATGGTGTATATTCAGTCCTATCAAAGATATGCAGAACTAGGAGAAGCAAAACAAAAGACTGTTAAACTAGACTAGATACTCTCCATCCAAACACACTCATATCCCTCTAAACTTTTGACTTATAATACAACCAACAGTACAGCAAAATGAACAGTTAATAATAATACAGTAACTGTAACCAAGAACAAGGCATACCAACTGTGATGATGTGAGGTAATAGCAGTTATACCAGGAGAAGTAAGGCATTGGATGTGTAACATATGCCAGCATAGTTAGCTGAAGTTTTGTAAAGAATTATATATAATTTGTATATCAAACTGATTTGTACAGATGCTTGTGTTGAAAAATGTATTTGTAAAGCTGCTTGTGTTAAAATGTACCCATAGTGGGTCATGCTGGACAGAAAATAAATACACCTGTATTTCAGACTGTATTGTTGCTATTAAAATGACTATGTTGTAAGAGAGGATACTGGAAGAGAAGAGATTAATCTCAGTCAAGCTAACTTTGAAAAATAGTCTGAAATTAAATTACCTGGTTTAGGCCATAAATATTATATCTCACAGTTCTGACTGCAGCCAGAGACAAAATGTCTGTGGAAACCATGACTAGGAATCCTATTGTATTGTCTTTAGGGGTGAACTAATTGCTACCCTGGAAGCATGGACATTTTTGAAATGGTTTTATAGCTTCCAGATGCTGTAACACATCTTAGCAAAGATCTATGTGAGTGTGTGTTATGACACACATATGCTAGATTCTGGTTCACCTTCTAGTAAAGGGGGTAGTATGGGAACCAGAAATCTGGTGACCAGATGTATGGGATGTCGTTCTGTAATCCAGTACTGAAATTATATTTTAATACTAGATGAGACAGAAGTCTCAGAGCAGTCTGTTATTTGCAGTGACAAGACTACTCACCCACTTCATCTTGCCTTGGTCTAGTTAGTGAACTAGAGGACAGTAATTCTTTAAATCAGTCAGAAAAATATAGTGAGATTAAGTATTGTTTTTCTGTATCTGTGTAAATCTTTCTATCTGTGTTATTTTCAATATTTTATGTGATCGAAACTCTGATGTTTATTGTAACTAGATATTTAATATTTTCTTGATTGTTTATTATTTATTATTAAATATATTTAAACTTTTCATTGTGGCTGGTCTTTTAGAAAATATATTAACCTGTGAATGTACTTATATTTATTTGATGACACTGCGGCCACTCCTGAAAGACTTTCTGCATTGGTGAAACACTACCATTTGTATTGGTATTAATTTTTACTCAGTATAATTGAGTACCCCTGTAAGAGCCATAGAGTAGCTGGCTTTGGAGTGTTCTGGTGGCTGTATCTACTTTTTAGTCTGGGAAGAGGGAGCATAGCTAGCAAATCTGTGCCAGCCTTTCCCAAGTGTGTGTGTGTGTGTGTGTGTGTGTGTGTGTGTGTGTGTGTGTGTGTGTGTGTGTGTGTGTGTGTGTGTGTGAAATCATCTCAAAGGGTGTGTGTGTCAGCTACTTGGAGTAGGGACACAAAGCACTGGTTTCATAGAAAGGGTGGTGGAGGAATTGGCTTGGAACACTTGGCTGAGGACTCAAATCTACAGCTGTGGTCAGTGGGGAGTCTTATCTGGAGCCTGGAGAGAGAGGAAAACCCAGCCCAAGGATGGGAGTGTGTTTCCTGTGCAGTCTTTAGGGAAATTGTGCTTGGTGCAGAGAACTGCATCTGGAAATACTGTGTCTATCTATTTTAGTTCCAAGTGAACATCCCTCACTGGTGTCCGTGTTGAGAATTGAGAATTCTTGATCACTGGCCTAGAGAAGGGACATCACATAGGCATATTGAATGAAATTTGAACTTCTAGTTTTACTGCTGTGGTGTAGAATTGACTGCTGTCAGCAAATCCCCTGCATTAGTGGTGGCTGCCAGTCCTGGTCATGGTTCCCAAGCTAGCCAATGAGACTCATTGAAAATTCAAGTAAAAATATCATTGGCCACCATCACTGGTTTCAATGTCAAGAGTGAAAGAGTAGTTTCCCAGTCACTCTTTCTCTCATATTGCACTAAAGTGATATCTCAAGCCTGTCAGTTAATTTAATGGAAGGACTGGCAACCGGCCCTGAGCTTTATGCACCCTTCCATGGATTGCTTACATCACCCTTTGTTCCATTTGCTTTGGTTATCTATGATCTTAGAGTCTTAAATGGATTGGCTACCAGCAACCATGACCTATTTTCCCAGTCTTCCTTTTCCATATGAATTTCAGTTCCATGTATTTTATATCTCACTTGTTAGGATGACTTGTTTCTCCTAGCTGCAAGTAAATGAGGGCAGGGATACTTGCCTTTCCTTACTGAACACCAATTGCTCTCCCCCACCCAACACGGCTTCTGCCCTGGACACAGTACCACCACTGCCCTTCTCTCTTTCCTTCATTCTGTGAACTCTGCCCGTGACTCCGGCAATTTAGTTTTATCTGTTCTACTAGATCTATCTAAAGCCTTTGAAACCATCTCCCACTCCTGCCTTCTAAACCATCTCTCTAATCTCAACCTTAGCCAAAATGCTCTTTCCTGGTTCACTAGCTACCTCTCAAACAGGCCCCAAGCTGTAAAATGGGGCCATGCTACTTCTACCTTCCTTCCTACACCTACCGGAGTACATCAAGGTTCCATTCTTGGCCCATTACTATTCAACATCTTTATTAATGACTTCCATAAAGCCATCCCAAACACCACAATTGTTCAATACGCTGATGATGCCACTCTTATCTGCCATGCCCCTAACCAAACAGAACTCCAAGCTCTAACTCAGACTGCATTTTCTACCACTGAAAACTGGATGTTCCAAAATCACCTCTCCCTTAATGCCAACAAAACTAAGATCCTCCTCTTTCCACCCTCCAAATCCTCACCACTAGACAAACACTCCTTTTGTATTACCAGCCTTTCCAACTCCACTACTGAAATAGTAACCTCCACCAAACTTCTCGGTGTCATAATTGATGACCAGCTGAAATTCAATAATCATATGCAGCTAAACATCAAAAAAACACACATAAAGCTTGGCTTATTGTACAGAAATAACCACTTTCTGTCTCCTTCCACTAGGCTAACCCGTGCCTCTACTTACCTCCTTCCCTCTCTACTTTATGGCGCTCCTCTGCTCACTAATATTTCATCCAGTCTCATCTCCAAACTGGAACAATGCTACAACAAATTATCCAAATTTGCTACCAATGCCAAGTCCATCACTCATCACTGCTCCCCCTCCACTCTCTAAATTGGCTTGAACTCCCTAATCAACTTACCTTTCTCCAACTCTCCATTGCCTATAAACTGCTGTTCCATCCAACCAACTGTCCTGCTCTGTCAAATATTCTTCTACCCTATAACCCCCCTAGACCCCTTAGATCTTCTCACCAAAACCTGATAATTGTACAAAAACCTAAGCGCCCAGCTGGCCAAATGCTTTTATCCTTCACACTTGCTAAAAAATGGAATGCCCTACCCACCTCTCTAAGATCCTGCAACAACCTAGATAACTTCAAAGGCCTACTTCATTCTCACCTCTATCTTCATAAAATTTGCAACTGCACTCTTCAACCTACACCTATCAAATCCTCCTCCTCCTTCTCTCCTGGCTAACCCCCATTCTCAATTAAACTCTCTTTCACCTCTCCTAAAATACTAGCTGTATAAGCTACTCATATATTATCTTTACTAGATGAATTAGTTACTAAGTAACCCTAGGCTGACCATCTTTTTCTCCTCTTCTCTTCTATATTCCTAATTGCATGTGCAACTAAAGTTATCTCCTCCTGCTTTCTTCATCCCAGAATATTTTACTTCACTTTTCTTTTGTGCTGAAACCTAACTAAATCTGTTAATAGTCTGCTATGTTTTGCCATTCGGACATTACTATTGTAGACTGTTCGTAAAATCCTGTTAATCATTGTAAATTATTGTACCACTGTAGACTGTTCTTAAAATCCTGTTTAATCTTTGTAAATTATTTTTTGTCTTAACTCTTTTGTAATAAATACTGTTGTTTTAGTGGAGCTTTTCTCCCCGGGCCTCCACTGAAAACGGGCCCCACCAAAGCCCAGTGGACCTCCCCGGTAATCAAACTGAAATAAAATAAATAAATCTTTTTTCAAATATTCTCCTGCCTATGCACTCGTGGAAAACAGGAATACTCTGACATCCTTTTCTATGTGTAGGGTTGCTGGAAAGCACAATTAGAGACCACAGCTATTCATTCAGGCAAAGCTATTGACAGACATAAATCCTCTGCAAGAGACAATAAAGTACTTGAATAGTGTGGAAGCACTTTCACTTTATATCCCCTCCTCTATTGCCCTCCAGATTTCATTACAATCATACCTTTGGATAGCTAATTGCGATATTTCATTAATGTTTTAGTTAACAATCAAGCCCCCCCCTCAAAAATAGTGTCCCACTCTTGTCCAGTTATTTTCTTATCATGCTGTGCAATAGTGATATCAGATATACTGTAATCTTTTCAACACATAACTGAATGCTGTCAGTATTCTGAAACAGTAAATCTTGGGTATTCCAGTGCCATTTTCAGAAGACTTGATCTTTTCAAATGACCCATTGGGTGCTGTCAAGCAATGAAATGCATTAAATGAAATAATTTGATCCTAATGCATTTGCTGATGATCATGCCTGGCATTAGATAAAATGGTGCCCTAGAAGAAGGTCTCCATGGTACCTCCCACTGCCCACTTGACCATCTCACACACATCTTCCTAGATCCCCCCTTGGTTCCCCTCCATCTCAGCCTGCCTACATAATCCAGATTACTTTTTATGTACAGTTTCTCACATTTTGTCTTGCTTTTTAGCTTCTTCCTTAATCCTTTCAACACATCCTAACTGGTGAAGACTATGCTGTAATAACTGTTGAGAAAATAACTGAATAAGGCAGTGGGTCTGGGGGCCTGAGGGCTACTAGATCCTAAGAGGCCATAAGGATCTAAATGCTCTGAAGTACATTTTTAGAACTTTAGCAGTTACATCCAATAATGTCCTGAAGAAAAATCATGAGCTTGGAAAGAAATTCAGTCTTTTTTATTAAGGAAGTTATAACTTGAGTCTGACAAGCTAACAGTTCATATTAAACTGAGAAGACAAATGCTTGTGAGGATGTATAAATCATATCTAGGAATAGTGTTTGCCTCGCTACCGCCTCCAGAAAAGATAACCACCTTCTATCTACTCCTCTGGTGTTAGATTGGGATGAAAGTCAAGATGCAAATGGCCACAGTCATGTATTTCATGTAGCTGATGTCAAACATATAGAGAGCATGCCTCTTCATCTATACCATCAAAAGACTGCAGCCTTCTTTGTACCACTCCAATGTCAGACCAAAGCTCAAAGAACAAATAGAACAAAGTAACATATTCAACCTGTTGCTGTCAAATGTATAAAAACATCATGTCTCCTTACCCCTACCCTGAAAAGACAGCCCCGGTATACACCTTTGATATTTGATGAAAAAAGTGAAAAAACTATTGATCATAGTACTGTATTACAACATGGTACTCCTAAACAGGGTATTGCCCACAGACAAGCTATAGTGGCTTTCTTTGTACATCTCTGAGGTTTGTGAGGAAAATTCAAGAAATGCTGACCACAATGTCTCCACCCCAACACAAGCTACAGCAACATTACATATTTGGGGTTCATGAGGAAAGTTAAATAAATTATGGGTACACTGTCCACAGCCTCCAGACAATAAAAAGTGACTTTCTGTGCACACCTCTGAGATTCGATTGTGAGGAAAATTAAAGAAATAACACAATCCCTAATGCCCCACATATACTGCCATGACTGTGCATACCTCTGAGCAGGGCAGATTTTGACTAGGTGAGGTTCACTTATACAGCTTGGGGTGCAGGAGGCTACCAGACTCCCTCTTTACTGTAATGCATGCCATAAGTTATTTTTGAAAGATGGTGATCTGCTAACATTTTTCTGCTGCTACCCACAAGTGTTATGTATGTGCCCAGCAGTACTTCGTGTATTCACTCATAAAAGTTGGTGATATTATTTTTAAACATAAACACACACACACACACACACACACACACACACACACACACACACACACACACACACACACACACACACACACATACACAAACACACACACACACGCGCGTGCGCACACACACACACACACGCACGCGCACGCGCGCACACACACACACACACACACACACACACACACACACACACACACACACACACACACACACACACACACACACACATACCCACATTCAAACACATAGTAACAGAACATGGGTAACCAGCCCATGCTCTGTAACTATGCAGTCTGATCAACTTGGCAACTGATCTCACTGAGTTCCTAGCAGTCTTTACTCATATCACTAGAGACTGCTGAGAGAAGGAGATCTCTAATCTTCAGGGACAGTCTTCTCTTGTAGGTATTAATTACTTGTCACTCTCAAATGCACTGTAACCTGCTGCCTCAAACACACATGCCCATGCATAACCTATAGCAATACTAGTGCTACACTGACTTCAGCAAACACAATGCATTGTATAACACTATTCCTGCCATACCAGATTAGTCATTTGTTTAACAATGATCAACCAACAGCATGGGTAAGTCACATGTATCCACAGATGGACTTCATGCCCATCATTTACAACCACTTTATTGACTGTATACACCTCAGATGTCTGATTGGGGTAATGCTAATAATAATAATAATAGTAACAATAATAATCATAATAATAATAATAATAATAATAATAATAATCATGTATTCCATCTTACATCATACAAATGTACAGAAGTCTTGCAAAGCCAGATTGGTGATTGTTTATATTGAGCAAACAACAGTGCCAATTAACTTTCATCCACTGACAGTTCATACCCTGACCCAGCAGTTATAGCCACATCTGTGCACTCTTTAGAGGTTTGACTGTGGTAAACATTATGACCATGTAATGTATTTCATCTTTGCTCCACTAAAGCAATAGACACACATCAAAGCATTACAGAGTGTTTCACATAAATCATATTAATCCTCCAAAGTCAGAAAAATGAACAAACAGCAGCACTTTGTCATTTTCTTCACAGACAACTGTAACCATTATCGTAAATTGTTTGTGTAAATCTTATAATCTGACTCATAGAAAATAAATAAATAAAGGCCACAAACCCATCCACTGCCCCATATCTGGTTGTCTGTGAGGATTAACAAAAAACTTACCTCATGGCTTACTGATATAACCCACACTGCAAAAGTAGCCAACTCCAAATCCAGTTCCAG
This sequence comes from Protopterus annectens, assembly GCF_019279795.1. Lineage (NCBI taxonomy): Eukaryota > Metazoa > Chordata > Ceratodontiformes > Protopteridae > Protopterus > Protopterus annectens. Next base: position 934,608,159 of record NC_056729.1, read on the forward strand.
ACAAGTGACAAGTGGAGTACCTCAGGGTTCAGTCCTGGGGCCGCTCTTGTTTGGCATCTACTTCTCTGAAGTACAGGTCAACACTAAGGGACTCTGGCTAATAAAGTTCGTAGATGACTGCAAACTGGGAGCCATTATTGAATCCCCACATGATATGGATACTCTACAAAAGAACCTTACAGAAACAGATGCTTGGTGCCAGAGCCATGGGCTCAAGCTCAATGCCAAGAAATATATAGTTATCCCCTTTGGGAAAAAACATGTATCCATGAATTACCATATAGGTGGCAGTGCACTAAACACTGAAAGTGTGATAAGAGACTTAAGGGCACAGGTGGACAGTGGTCTCACCTTCGATAACCACATCGCCACAACACTCAGGAAATCCTTCTATGTGGCACACCTCATCATGAAGGGCTTTTCATCCAGAAAAAAGGAGGTCATTGTCCCACTGTACTCATCCCTCATTAGACCCATTATAGAATACAATGCCCCATTTGGTATGTACTTCTCAAGACATCTGCAACAACTGGAAAGGCCAAGGAAATACCTCACTAAAAGAATCACAGGCCTAAAGCAGATGCCCTATGCTGACCGCCTTAAAAAACTCCAGCTATACTCTGTCGCATATCGTCTACTCAGAGGCGATCTCTGCTTAACATACAAGGCCATGTCAAACCCAGAGCTGTTGGACATACTACACTTAAAGAAATCCCAATCCCTCAGAGCCACACGCTCCAGAGATCTAAACCTTGTCATCACAATAAACAAAACATGCTGGAGGGATAGGTTCCTGACCCAGAGACTCCCCAGGCTCTGGAATAGATTGCCCATACATGTCAAGCAGAGTGCCTCTTTGGCCCTCTTCAAAAGGAACCTTGACGATTGGATGGGAGAAAGGAAATTCACCCCAGGGATCACGTCAGTTGCCCTGCTAGACAGGGGTCCAGGGAAGTAAATAATGTGGAAGAAATAGCCGGGGAATTGTTATGGCTAGGCTTGTATAGGCCATAGGGCTGATAGCCTAGTACCAACCTATGAACCTATGAACCTATGCCCTTGCTGACTGTTGCTCCCGTTCTCATCTGAGGTAACTGTCCACTTCTCTTTGCCTTTGAATAGTCATAGGTTTTCTACTCCTTACCATTCCATGAATCAAGCAGATTGTGTAACAGCAAGGAACAGAAGACTTCACCCATTGATTGGCCAGTTGCATACAATCTGTTCCATAGGGCACAACAGTTTTAAACTTTGACATCATAGGGCACTTATTTGTTGCTGCCACACATTTCTTTACTTTAGAAAATAAAATAAACAAATACATTTAATGCACAAGGCCAGCTATGCTGATAATAACACTATGAATAAAATTGAAGGGGAGAGAAGAAGAAATAGATGATACCGTCGGTGAGAAAAACAGTAAAATATAATGATAGCACAATAAGACTGAAGGCACCACAACATTATCAACTGCTCAAAAAATGCAGCTGTTTGACAGTAGCCATTTCTTAATTCGTATTAATGCTGATGGTAACATTTGATGATTTTTTTCCTCTTTCAAGCCACATACATAGGAAGTGCATAATCATTCAGCATTCAGTGCAGACTGCAACTGAAACCTAAAACATTACAGTTTTATAGAGTGTTAATACGAGCAATAACCAGTTGATAATTTAACAAAATAATCGTACTTCATGTTCTTTTTTCCATTTTACCAGAGTTCTCAACTTTCCCATTTCCAGTATATAGAACACTACATCTCAAGATATGGAACAAATGAGCAAAACGTGGAACAGTTACTAATAATATCAGCTAGGAAGTTCTCAACATAGTTATAACTCTTTTCATACTTAAAAAAAGATTTTGATGAATTAATATGATTTATAATATTTATCATGAGTATTGTTTTTAAAAAATTCTTAACAATGAATGTTTGCATTACATAATAGATTTGTTCTTCTATTATGAAGTTATCATTTTGTTTCAAAAGTATTCTGATGTTTATTTACCTTTACATGTAAAACATTAGCACCCAGCAAATCTGAGATCTACCTTGAAGTGCTGATTGACACTGAGCATCATCACTTTAACAATTAGCACCCTTAACCCCACCTGTCACAAAAACATAAATAATCTATTTCGTGTACTGAATTGTGTTGTGTACATTAATGCAATTGTTTAACTGAAAAAATTGCACCTTAGGCTGATGCATTTCCACACTCCACCACAATCATGTCAGTGTTACCAACAGATGGTGACTAGCACGAACCAGGAAGTGCTGTCCAGAGCTTCCTCAGCTTGTGTCGGTACTGTGCCCATATTTTATGTGTCTAAGTCAGCTCAACACTTTTGTATATTACACAGACAATGTAACAATATTCTAAACTTTTGCAGCTGCTGGATATTGCCCCCGCCCCCAAAGCCAAGGACCTTGTGCAGCCACCCAAAATGTCTCTATTATAATCCACTGCTGTAGGAAGCAAGCATTATTATATAAATAGCCTGCAATTAGTGGAAGGGCCATACTGCAGAGCCCTTCCAAATGTGTCTAAGCAGAGGGACTGAGCTTTCAGCAGGCCAAGCACTCACTCTGCAATGTTCCTAGTTTTAGAATGGCTAGTGTGTATTGGATTTTGAATTTTTGATGTTATTTCCTCAAGAGCATCATCAATCAGGGCTGCCCAGGGTATCCTGCCCAATCAGAAACAAAGTAGAGATAAAGGGAGGGTGAGACATGAGTGTAGATTGTCTGTGGCTTTACATGTGTGGGATTGCCACTGCACTTGCAATGTGCCAAATGTGCTTTAGAAAAGGATATAGTTGTATTACTACAGTATACCTCTTAGTTCTCTGGAAAGTGCAGTAACACTGTTGTCATTGGAAGAGTGCAGTAATGTGGCTGTGATTGGAAGTGCCAGAAATAAGGTATCTGACAGAAGGTCTTTGGAATGGATTGTGCTAAGATGTGTGGTGCATGTTATGAAAAAAAAAACTACTCACGGTAGTGTTACAGTATCCTTTTCCCCAAATCTGTTCTTATCTTATCCATTGCTCTGTCCATAAGGGACATAAGCACTACCTCAGGTATGAATTTGCACTTCCCCATTCTTTGATCCAAATTGCATTTGAAGAGGGCCAGGGAAGGGCTCTGCTTAAAGTGAATAGATAGCCTATACCAAAGAAGGGGCAATCTCTGAGATCCATCTCTGTATCTCCAGCAGATTTTTTTCGAGTCACTAAGTTTAGATCCCTAGATTGGGTGACCCTCATGCTGTTTGACTTGTGGATGTGTAGCAACTCCACCTGGGCTGAATTTATGAATGCCTTGAAGTTCAGGCAGAGGTCACCCCTTAATAGTCAGTAGGAGACAGAGTAAAGGGATAGGGCTTTTAGCCTATCTGCATAGGACATGTTGTTTACACCTGTATTTTCTTTGTGAGGAACCTCTAAGGTCACTTTAGCTGCTGTAAGTGCCCAGTTAACTATATGCCAAATGGAGCATTGTACTCTATTATTGGTCAAATTGTGGCCGAGTACAGCAGGACTACAATTTCCCTGGATCTGGATGCCATACCTTTACTCATAAGTTGGGCACATAGAAGGACTTCCTCACCACTGTGGACACATGGCAGTCAAAGTTCAGGCTGCTATCTGGGTAACTAGATATCTCACCTCTGAGTCTACTCTTAGGGGTATTATATCGATGTTCTAATTTGCAGGGGAATTTGACTTCCCAAAGGGTATGATAATGCATTTTTTGCCTTTAGTTTCAGGACATGGCTCTGATATCAATCATGTGTCTGATCTAGACCCTCCTGAAGGATATTCACATCACTGGGGTTTTCAGTGATTGCCCCCAGCTTGCAGTTGCCAGCAAACTTTGTCATCCAGAGGCCTTCCACATTAGCCTTGACTTCAGAGAAGTATATTATGAACAGGAGTGGTCTCAGCACTGAGCCCTGTGGCACACCACTAGTAACTGGCCTCTTGCTGGATCTGGATTCACCTACTTTAACACGTGTCCTGCACATGAGCCAATTGGCTATGCATCTGATGATGTAGGAATTTATGCCTAATTTTGTACGTTTATTTATAATACCTGAGTGGGAATTGTATCAAATGCCTTGGCCAAGTCGAGGTAGGTCATTTGTATTGTTTTACCCTCATGGCCTTAGAGGCCTTCTCAAAGAAATCCACCTTATTCAGTAGGAATGTCCTGCTCTTGACAAAGCCAAATTGGGTTGGGTTCAGTAATTGGAGGTTTCCTATGTCATTATTTATCAGGTACATCATTATTCTTTCCATGGCCTTACATATAGGAATAGTCAAAATCATGGCTCTGAAATTTCCCAGGTAAGTAGATGGTCCCCCTTTATGCAGAGGGATGACTGTTGCTGTCCTCCACTCTATCGGGACAAAGACAGTCCAGAGGCTGTGATTAAATAGAGATCCTAATGGGCCTGATAATTCCGGATTTAAGCTGTTTAAGAGGCAACCTGGTATATCATCAGGCCCCATTAAAGCTGTGTTTTAGCTTTAGAGAGCGCAGTGGAAACCTATTTTCTGGTGAGAACTGGGGTGATAGAGAGGTGAAATTTGAGCTGAATTTGTCAGCCAGTAGATTTGCTGTATCTTCTGGCTGAGTATAGGTGATGCCATTTCCAACTAATTACACACATTGTTGGGTGTTGCCCTTAAGACTGTGAACTTAACTGAAAATTGCCTTATGGTTGTCCCTAGCTTGGGAGGCTATTTTTACCTCAAAGTCTGCTTTCAGAGACTTGACTAGTTCCCTGATTCACTTGTTTAGACTAATGAGGGACTTTTTGCTCTGTTGTCCCCATTTCCTCTTACTTCTCAACAGGATTTTCTCTCTTTTGTTGTACAGCCTATTAATACCAGGGGTCCACCAGGGTGGCTTGTTTTTGAGATTTGACCTAGATTTATTTTGGTCTGGTACTGCCGTTTCTATGCATTTTTTATATGGTTGTACAGGGCTTTTCTGTATGCTCTCCATAGATTTCTGTTTTTTTGGGGGAGCTTGAAAACTTTCTGTGACATCCCTTAATAAGGGGTAATTTACCTTAGAGATGTTCTTAAAGTTTTTGGGGTTGGGTTGGGGAGATTAGTTTTACATTTATTTCAAGGGAGACTGCCTTGTGATTAGATCTTACCAGTGAGGACATCACACGGGGGAGGGGATACAGCACTCTCCCATATTTGTGAGAACCAGATCTAGGATATTTGTTCCTCAAATGGGAGTGCAGACTAGCTGCTCCATGGCATTTGAATTTACAAAGTCAGGAAATCTTTGGGCCTGCATGTTAGTGGTTGTATATGCCTCCCAGTTAATGAAGGGGTGGTTAAAATCACTCATAAGTATGGTATTGGGCTGGATGGTGAGTGAATCTAATTACATCAGGTATGACATATGGTCATGGTGGGGACTTGTAACTAGTAAGAAATTCAAGAATATGATAATGGATTTTTTTATGATTAATTGGACAAGGAGTAGCTCAAGCATATCATATTGCTTGACCAGCCTTGAGGTGTGCTTATCCTTTATTTAGATCGATGCACCTCCACTTTTTGCTCTTTCATGTTCAGGGGGTGGTCAGAATGTATGAATGTCACTATAGCCATGCACTGCCGGAGTGTTTTCTGTGGCTTTGATCCATAATTTAGTAACTGTACAGATGTCAGCATTCTCCAGGGTGAGGAGAGCTTCTAGAGAGTGCAGTTTCTTGAGCATCTAGAGCTCAATCATGTTTCCCTTCATATAGTCCAAGGAGGTACATCGTAAGTGATTCACACCCACATGGACTATGACTAAGTCACACTCGTACTTAGGGGTAAGAGACTTGAGTGCTTGTATGGTCTGGTGAATCCTGGCACCTAACAGACAACTAACTGTAACCCTCCCTTTATCCAGGCTGCTAAGAGGGACATCAGTATGTCTCACAATTAAGTTTCCTATGACCAGAATATTGGGTTGTGGAGTGTTTGCCTTATGGGCTTGGTAGTTGAGACATTGTGAGATGTAGCTTTATGTGGTGTCTTAGGAATTGTCTTGTTTGTGTGCATGCAGAGTTTCTGAGGGCTGTGCCTGAGAGGCCTTTGAGGTTTGGTTATATTACATGTGAGCACCTCACATATGTGAGTCTATGTGTGTGCTTCAATGTGGGTGCAGTGAGTGATGTTAGTGAGTTGCTGACAACCTGTTTCATGCTTTTTGTATCTGTATGTGATAATATAGCCTCCAGTGTCAATGTGTAACTTCATCTCTCACATGCTGTATTTGTCTGTTTGAGAATTAAGTGGTTGTCAGTATACATAAGGCAATTGTTACATTGCCTCAGGATACCCACTTTCACCAAGCTGGATGCAGAGATAACAAGAAAGTGCCCATCCATGGTTACAGGTCCTAATGTGTACTTTAAAGGATAGGAGTGGAGGGTGTTTGTAACTGGATGAGGGAACGGTGCTTACTTGGCATAATCTGCAGCTAACCTAACCAGCTATGCTCCACAGCACCAAACCAGATGCTGTCTGAACAGCAATAGTCCAGAGTGCTATAATAAGGTAAAAAGCACAGTAAGCTTTCACAGTATAATGAAAATAAACAATGTTTCCAGATGTGTGCTTCTGTACAGGGCATTGGCACACAAAGCACCTCTGTGCGAATTTATACCAGCACTGGAAATACAGAAAACTGGCTAATGAGCCATCTGGCCAATAACATGACTATACTTAGAGCCCTTCTGTATGCTTCCCAACTCAGATATACCAGGTAAACACCTACAACCATTAGATGAATAGTCCCAGTCCCCCTAATGTAAAAGCACAGTAAAAGAATGTCCAGAGTGAAATGCCACCACAAGCCACCACAAGCAAACTGAAAGATGCAGATACAGCAGCGTACTTTAAATGGCTTATAAAAGTGTGATTATTCAATAAAAGTATTTCACTTTCTAGAAATGTGACAAGAGCCACTCAATTGTGCAGAATTTATAAAGACAGTAAAAAACAAGGTAAGCTGATTAACAAGCCCTCCAGCCAGTAAAACATCTACATACAGCAATGTAGTTTCCCCACCCTATACAGACCAGACTGCCACCAACTGCCACTAGATAGAAAATTCACTGGCCTCTTGATGTAAAAACATAGAGAAAAACTTGCCAGAGTGTAAAAATACACTGCTATATCCAACAGCTAGATAGATAATGAATTCAGAGCAAGTAAATCAGTAGAACAGACAATGACAGGCAACATGCACATTTTTTTTTCAAAATAAGCACAAGGAAAGGCAAATAAATAATTCAAGATATAAACAGCAATGTAGAAAGGGAGGAGCTTATAAAGCTCAATTTACAGATGTAAAGATGGGCAGCTTAAAATTGCCAAGTTTAAAAAGCACATCATGGAACAGGAGGGTAGTTTTTGCAGGCCTTGAGTTTTATCAGAAAAGACAAAGACACAGAATTTCTCTGTGTATTTAAGTATCACTCAAGAAACAACCAATGGGGAAAAACACGTGAAATATGCAGTCTAGGTAATTTAAGTGTCTATCTCCTACACAGAACAAAAACACCAGGTCAAGCAGATTTCTTACAACTGACACCATAATGAAGCAGGTAAAATAGAAAGCAGCTTTATCATTTTAAGCAGCTCACAGACAAAAAAATATTGATTTACTTTCCTCACCCAGCAGGGAGTCACCAACAGTGTTTGCAGTTTTTGCAGGCCTTGAGTCTTATCAGAAAATGCAAAGCTACAGAAATTATCTGTGTATTTAAATATCACTCAATAAACAAATTAACCAATGAAAAAAAAGTGCAATGTGCGGCCTAGGTAATTTAAGTATCTATCTGCCACATAGAACAAAAACACCAGGCCAAGCGGATTTCTTACTACCGAAAAAAATGCAGCAGGTAAAACAGAAAGCAGCTCTATCAGTTTAAGCAATTCACAGACAAAAAGTACAGATTTACTTTCCTCACCCAGCAGGGAGTTACCAGCAGTGCTTGTAGTTTTTTGTAGGCCTTCAGTTTTATTAGAAAAGACAAAGACACAGAAATTCTCTGTGTATTTAAGTATCACTCAAGAAGCAAATTAACCAATGAAAAAAATCATGTGAAATGTGCAGCCTAGGTAACGTAACTGTCCATCTGCCACATAGAACAAAAACACTAGGCCAAGAAGATTTCTTGTAACAGAAAATAAAATGAAACAGGTAAAACAGAAAGCAACTCTGCCAGTTTAAGTAACTCACGGACAAAAAATATAGATTTACTTTCCTCATCCAGCAGGGACTGACCAACAGTGCTTGTAGTTTTTGTAGGTCTTCAGCTTTAGCAGAAAAGACAAAGACACAGAAATTCATCTCTGTGTATTTAAGCATCAGTCAGGAAACAAATTAACCAATGAGAAAAAAATGTCTGACCAAATGTGTAGGTGCTTTACATGATTTTCATGACAGCACATGGCATGTTATTTGCACATTCTGACAGAGACGTGTATTTTTTGAGAGTTGAGTCCTACAACCCTTTCAGCCTAAGGACTTGTTAACCCATGAACACAGCCTCAATGAGCCTTGATAACATCCCAGGATGCCTCCTGAATAGTCTGAAATACAACTTATCAGGACTAGAGTAATTATTTAACTATAGTCTTAAAACAGGTTTTGTGCCACATGATTAGAGGACTGTGATGGTCATCCTCCCTTCATAAGGGTGGACCTTCAACAGATCCTAGAAACTAAAGACCTATTAGTCTGACTAGTCTTATTTGCAAAGTCATGGAAAGAATTATGGAAATTATCAGCAAGGGCATAGGAAACCTCCAGATACTGGATCCATCCCAGTTTAGCTTTGTCAAAGGAAGGTCATGCTTACCAAATGTGGTGGAGTTCTTTGAAAAGGCCACTAAGGCAATGGATGAGGGGAAAACTGTGCATAATGCCTACCTAGATTTGGCTAAGGCATTTGATGCAATATGCACTTGGGCATTGTCAACAAACTTACAGAACTAGGTAAAAAAACTCTTTATAAATGCTGGTTAGCAGGCTGGCTCACTTATAGGATTCAGGAGGTTAGATTCCATGAGGCCACCTCCACAAAGAGTCTGGTCACCAGTGGAGTCCCCCAGGGCTCTGTGCTAGGCCAACTCCTCTTTGGTATCTACTTCTCAGGTGTCAAAGCCAATGTGAAAGGCCTCTGGATAACTAAGTTTGCAGATGATTGTAAACTGAGAACAGTCATTGAATTCCCCCAAAATGAGAACATGCTTCAGGAAGGTCTAATACAGACAAAAGCTCAATGCCAAAGCAATGGCTTGAAACTCAATACCAAGAAATGCATAGGGAAGTCTGCCACCCTGGGTAACTATATCATCAATAAAACACCCTTAAAAATTGATTCACTAGTCAAGGATCTAGGAACTCATGTAGATAGTAACCTAGCATTCAACCAATGTGTCCAGGACATGTTATCTAGCTCCAGAGAGGTCATTGTACTGCTCCACTTGTTCCTCATCAGGCATATGCATGGTACAGTATGTATCTAACCAGACACATGTAGCAACTGGAATGTCCACAAAGGTTCCTTACAAAAAGAATACAGGGAGTAAACACAATGTCCTACATTGACTGCCTCAAAAACTTGTCTCTTTTTTCGGTATCATACAGATTCTGGCAGGTGATTTTAGTCTGGTATACAAGGCATCCCTGGTCTGTGTTTTGGTGAATTTTTTGCACATCTACAAAACAAACAGCATCAGCTACTAGATTAAGAGACCTACATTTTGCTTGCAACATAAATAGGACATATTGGAGAGACAGATATGTTTCTCAGAGAATTCCTGTTCTCTGGAACAGGCTCCTCATCAATGTGAATCAGCATTACTCCCTATTCTTATTTAAGTGTAGCTTGAACCTATAGATGGGAAATTGGAAATTTGCCCTGGCATGGCTCCTGTGTCTCTGATCGACAGACAGTCAGTAAATCCCCCCCCCCCCCCAATTAATCAAATATAAAGCAAATTTCTGGGTCACATTGGGGATGCATAGCTAGGCTTTTAAGGGCCCTAGTGGTCATTAGCCAAGTATATACCTGTAAACCTATAAACCATCTGGCTGCATTTATTTATTTATAACTATTTGTTAACAGGGTAAGAGGAACAGTCATGTAACCATTCTTAGCCACAACTCCAGCTAAAAGAGCCAAAATGTGTACAAAGTATGAATAAGAAATTAGCAAAAGCAACAGCAAAATAAACAAACTATATATCTATATATACATATCTATATATCTATATCTATATATCTACCTATATACATATATAGACAATGCTACATTGCTGTTTGGCCTTTGAGTTCATCCTAAGATTACAACACATGCAATGTCCTACACTGCTTTTTGTTTAACTAAGCATTGCCTGACATCAAATTACGAGTTGCACAAGTGCACTCCTAAAATTTACAATTCCTTGACTTTTTTCCAAGCCTCTTTCCTAAGACTGCAAATCTAGCTTGTCATTTAGAAAATGCATTTATCTCCTGTGAGGTCACATATTAACACAAAGGCTCCCTCAGTGCAATGAGATGCGCTGTCTGAATCATGCAGAATGTTGCTGGTACAGGCAGTGTGCCTTTTTTATCAGCTCTGCAATGATGTGAGCTGGACAGACTAAAATCATTGCAACTAAATGTAATCACTGTGTTAAAAGCTTAGCATTCAGTAGCACTATAAAGCAGCTTAAACCTATGAAATAAATTTAATTGAGAAAGTAAATTAAATCATTGCTCTACTCTGCTCTCTCATTTAAATGTTTTTTGACACATTTAAGTTACCTTTCAGAAACAGCGCTCAGAACCACTGATTCAGCTGTCAGGACTGAGCATTTCCTACCTAATTAACTACAGTGCTTTTGACATGAATGTGTTAAGGAATCTTCAGGTACTTCTGTAAGTCTCATCATCTTTTGTTGTGATGATATATGATGCGGACTTGTCCATGGATCACTCACCCATCACAAAAATTTACATTTACTCTTGCTGACTATTGATTATCTATTCTATTTGCAGTTTTAGCAACTTTCTTGTAGTTCTACCAAAGTACTGCTTCTTTCTACATTGCATTTCTCTCAGTTCTAATTGCACATTCTTTAACAACATCATTGGCTTTAAAAATGTAATATTACTGATAATTTGCCTTCTATATCCCCTGCCCATAACCAAGTGCGGTGTGGACACCCCTGTGCCTGTGAGGTGTCCTGATAAGGTTGATCAAGCCCACATATAGATCATTCCCTTGCTCCTTTTTTGCTTTAGCATTAATTTTACATTTCGCATGACTGTATCTGCCATTCCATTTGAGTGATGTTATATGTGACTAGTAGCAGCATGTTTAAAGTTCCATTTTTGTGAAACTCTGTGAAACTTCCTTAAGACCTGCACACCATTGTCTGAAATAAACGGGTCTGGGATACCATAATGTGCAAACATGGATTGTAACTATAGTATGACAACTGCTGAATCAGTTCAATCTGTTATCAGTGCAACATCAGAATACTCAAGGACTACTATGAGCAAAAATTGGAATATACATATATATATATATATATATATATATATATATATATATATATATATATATATATATATATATATATGGATATGGGGTTCCCATTCAGAAGCCTGAAACATCATAAGCCTGAAAATCAAAATCCTGAAACCAAAAGCCTGAAAATTCAGAATCCTGAAAACTCAAAATCCTGAAAGCCCAAAATCCTGAAAGACCAAAATCCTGAAACTCAAAATCCTGAAAACACAAAATAGACATACTGATGTCATTGTGGCTTTGCTATTGTTAGCCCTGTGGTGTTAGGTCATGCGTTGGGGTCAGGTAAGTGTGCGGTTGGTTTTATTTTAGGGTTAGGCGGTTTAAGTGAGTTAGGGTTAGGGCAGGTTAGGCATGTATGCAATAGTGACAAATATTGGGGTTAGGGCGGTTTAAGTGAGTTAGGTTTAGGGCGGGTCAGGTGAGTGTGCGATAGTGACGGACCTTAGGGTTAGGGTTAGGGTCAGGGTCAGTTGGTAGATATTAGTGTCTTTATAGTGACATATTAGCATTATTTGTGTTTTCAGGATTTTGAGTTTCAGGATTTTGGTCTTTCAGGATTTTGGGCTTTCAGGATTTTGAGTTTTCAGGATTCTGAATTTTCAGGCTTTTGGTTTCAGGATTTTGATTTTCAGGCTTATGATGTTTCAGGCTTCTGAATGGGAACCAGATATGGATATAGATAGATAAATAGATAGATATCTTACCACAAACTTCTACACAACTCAAGCCTGCCAACACCACAGTAAGTACTTATTACAAATTTTATTTTCTAACCCTGAATACCCATGTCACAAAACAGAAATACTGCCAGCCCAGCTATCTGGAATTTTGTAAATAATTATATATCATTTGTGAATATTAATATGATTTATATAGAAGTGTGACAGAAGGAGATACCGCCTGCACAGCTATCTGGAATTTTGTTAATTATCATATGTCATTTGTGAATATCAACATGATTCATATGCTTGTCTTACAAATGTATTTGAACTGTATGGTATGTGTATATTAAACTGCTGGTACAGACGTGTGTGTTGAACAGGGTTTGTACAGTACTGACACCAACCACAAAAAAATAAAAATACTGAAAGTAATAATAGCAAAAACAACAAAACGAAACCCAAAAACCCACAAAAAATGGCTTTAATACACTCTCTAATGTCAGAGAGTGTATTAAAGCCAATGTTTGTGGGTTTCTGGTTTTGTTTTGTTGTTTTTGCTATTTGTACAGTACTGAGCCTAGATGTGTGACCACATTGTACCCTGCTGGATTAAAACATAAATATATATACACTATTGAAGCTGTGTGAATGTATATATTTTTAACAGTGGAAACTAGAACATAGAGGGCTAACTTGCAAAACTTCAAGAAAATAGTTGAAATTAAATTGTTTTATGATTGTGCTATAAAAGTTAGCTTCAATGCAGCAAGGAGACAGTAGGACTAGGGTGCCTTCTGCATTGCTGCATTGTTTTGTAAGTGTTTTGTTGTTTTATGTCTTCCAGCAGTAGCAAACATCTGAGAGATATGTATTTTTCACAGGGAAATGCTAAAATGCTCTCAGTTTCTAGCAATGGGGGTTGTCACCTGGGACAGTCAGATGACAAAAGTGATGTCATCCTGCAAGTATCCCAGCAGCAATATTTGAAAGAACTCTCTGAGAGAGAGACAGAGAGAGGGGGGGGGGGCATTTTGTATTATGTCTTTGACCTGGAAACATCCACTCACTACTTCTGTCTGGTTGTTCTGTATGTTTTTAGGGCATGCTGGGGAAAAACCGGCAAAAAAACTGACAAGAAAAATCAGAGAGCAGCAGTCCTTAATACAACCTAAAAGTCACTCGATACAACAGATACTTCTGAAATAACTTTTTAACGCAAGTTTATTGTTTAAAATAGTAGCGTTTTCGCTGTCAAACCACAAGGCAGCTTCTTCAGAAAATAAATTACACAGTTTGGCGCCAAACTGTGTAATTTATTTTCTGAAGAAGCTGCCTTGTGGTTTGACAGCGAAAACGCTACTATTTTAAACAATAAACTTGCGTTAAAAAGTTATTTCAGAAGTATCTGTTGTATCGAGTGACTTTTAGGTTGTATTAAGGACTGCTGCTCTCTGATTTTTCTTGTCTGTTTTTAGGGCATAGTAACTCTTTTAGATTCAAGTTAAGAATATAATAAAGTATAGCTTAGATGTTTTCTTTATTTATTTCAGACTGCCCTGCAATGTTGTTTTGAATACTTCCTGTGATTTTGAACTCTGATGTAACTGATTACTTACTGAGTATTGTCTTGTTCTTTAATTATATATTATATTAAATATTATTTAATATATATATAAACCTATCATTGTGGCTGATATCTGTGAAACATATTTAAGCTCCTAGAGTACTTGCATATCTATTTGGTGACAGTGTGGGCCACTCCTAATAGCCTTGTCTCTTGGTCAAATTACCATTTGGATTAATAGTAACATTAAACAATAAGATTGGACACCGCTTGCTAAGGGCCTTAAAGTAGCTGATAAGGAGCTGGCTTGTGACAGTAAAAACTACCTTATAGTCTGGGCATAGCTAATAAACCTGTGTCAGCCTTTCCAGGTGTGTGTGTGTGTGTGTGTGTGTGTGTGTGTGTGTGTGTGTGTGTGTGTGTGTGTGTGTGTGTGTGTGTGTGTGTGTGTGTGTGTGTGTAAATCAAACCTCAAAGAGTGTATGTGTTAGCTACTTGGGCAGGGACACAAAGCACTGGTTGGACAGACAGGTACTGGAGGTCTTAGCTTGGCTACTCAGGTGAGATCTCAACCCTATAGCTGTGCCAGTGGAGAAACCAGCCCCAGACTGACTGTGATCTTTGTGTGCACTTAAGGGACATTGCACTTTACTCTGTGTGTACCTGCTCCACTGTTGCCAGTGGTGAGGATTGAGGCTCCTTGATTACTGGGCCATTGTTGGGGCATCACAACCCGAATGGGGGCAGGTATGCTGATTTGATTGTGGTTTCTTTGAAAGCTATTTCTTGCCCATAATGCACTGAGAAGGTGCAGCTGATAAGATTGTCATGTCCTTTTCTGTATTGTAAGATCACAGGTGCTGTCAAGTTTGAGAATCCTCAGTAAAAATGTCAATGAATTTTTTTACAGTCAGTTTTACATGTGGCTTTCCTACATATGTGTTTCAGCATCTATAAATTCTTGAAAAAAAATAAAGAAAGAACCCAGATATGTAGCATTTTAAAACTATATTTTGTGAGTTTCATTTCTGTCTTCCTAACTTGAATCAGCCAAGGTGTTATGTCTCCTGGCGTGCAAAGCTTAGCTTATTAGAAAGGTTGCTGCAAATTTTTTTCCAACAAACATCTTTATTACATTTTCACACATGACATAGGCAATCTTATATTTATACAAATGAAAAACAAACAACATAACACAACTTTACTTGCAAACAGTATACATCACAGACACCATTGAAACAGTTGTCGTTGCAAACATTATACATTACTTATAATCCTATCCAATCATTGTCAGTTAAGCATTATATGGCTCATTCAAATCCTGCCTCTTAAACCTTGTTCCTGCTCTGCATATATTGTTCCCATAATTCCCATTTTTCCTATGTCGTTTGCTCCCTCCTTTTCTAAACATCCCAATTCCATTTGTTTTATCTCTATTACCTAGTAAAATTGGCCAAGACTTTGATTTTCATTTTCTGGTAATTGTTTTTTGGCAGCCACCATAATTAGACTCAGCAAGGATTTACTATGTCTAGGCAATTTTGATTCTGTATCATAACTCAAACAAAATCATCTCCCAAGTCAATTCAATCTGCTCACCCAGCATCTCTGACAAAGCAGTCTGCAGGGAATCCCTAAAGTTTGCTAGCTCATTACACTTCCAAAAAATATGTTCCCAGCCACCTCTTCTTTGCCCACCAAACCTCCAACACTTGCTATCCACCTGAGGAAAATTATTTGGAGTCTACCTGGGGTATAAAAATACCTATGTAAACACTTCAGGCAAAGATCCTAAATCTTCTAGACTTTGTTGCGTATTTGGGATATATATATATATATATATATATATATATATATATATATATATATATATATATAATATATAATATATATATCTTCCCATCTCTTTGTGAATTGCTTATGCAGTCTCTCTTCCCAATCCTTTCTAACCTCCTCTGATTGATTCTTATAATTATCATGTGGTATTTTATATGCTTTACTAATTATTCCTTTCTTAACGGCAGCTTCTGTTCTAGATTTTATGAAAAGCTCTACTAGCGCTCATCTTTCATTCAGGAGCCCCCTATTTCTTTCTCTTTGCCTATACTCTGATATCAATTCTTGATAGGGAAGGCAATCTCTAACCTGCAGTCCAAATAAATTATTGCCTCTTCTTATTCTATTACATTTCCCTTTCTAGTTATTTGCTCCTAATACCTTGGCTCCTTTGCCAGTTTTCTCCAATAAATTCCAGCCCCCTCTTGCCTATTATCTGTATCCCTGACCACAGTTATCCCTATCGACCAAATCTCTTTTCTCCATTCTCATACTGGTTTGGTTCTTAGAATGCTCCCTGCTATTTTATGAATATAGTACTCTGTGTGATTTTTGTTGTTCTCCTTAAGAGTCTGCATCTATAATCCAAATCTCTCCTAATTTCTTCAGCTTCTTCCCTGAATCAAAATCATTCCTTTCCACTTTGAATTATAGTTTTATGCTTGTGCTATGTATAAGAGCCTTAACTGTGTTGCTCTAAAATACCCCCTTCAAATTGGGTAATCCTAGTCCACCTTGTTCTATTGGAAGAATCAGCATATCCCACTTGACCCTTGCTGTCTTTCCTTCCAGATAAAATCCTTCAACTCTTTTTTAATTCTATCCACAGCTTCCCCTCTGGTTGATAAAAATATGCCTGACCTGTGTATAAAAGTAAAGGGACTAAAAATATTTTAATGGTTTGTATCTTAGTATCCATATCCATATAACAAAGCTTCCAGTGTCTCAATTTTTGTATTATCTTCTGTTTAGTCTCTTCCCACATATCCGTAGCTGCCACAATAGAGTCATTTCTAATCCATACTCCTATATACTTCATTTTATCATGTCCCCATAAATATGGATATTGTTGGACCAATTTGTGCATAGGTACATAATTTATCACTATTGCCTTTGTTTTAGCTTCATTCATTTTGTATCCCAAGAAGATGTGAAACTGTCTTAAAATGTTCCACAGCACTATAATGTCCCTTTCTGGTTTTGTCGTGTATAAAATAATATCATCTGCATATAGAGCCAGCTTTTCCTGACTACCATATCAATTATATCCTTAAGTTTCTGAGCCCCTTATTTTCTTTCCCAGTGGTTCTAAATATAATGCAAACAACATAGGGGAAAGCAGACTTCCATAAACATTTCCATTTGTACCTTTTTCTTGATTTCCATATTTCTCTGCTTTATGCAAACATTCATAAAATTTCCAAAATATTGCTAATACTTCTACAGGGTCACTTGTTATCTTCCTTGTTATAGGCTCCCTAAGCTTGGTGACAGCCCCTTCCACTTTCTGTTGCCTGAGTTGTTGTGGTAAAAGTTTTTGTGCTCTAGAATTATTATCAAAAAACAGTTGCTTAACAGCAATCTTTCTAAACTCATGCATATTGTTGAAGTAATCCCTTATTTTCTGTTTAGCATTCTGCAATTGCTCCTTTTCTTGTTCTGAGAGATTCCTCCTATTTTGCAATACGTTAACATTTGTCAGTCCCTCTAAATAATTCTTGTTACTGTTTAACCATATTGCCCTCTCTTTTATTTCCCCCCTAGTTTTAAACTCCACTTTATAGTTTCATAGGTTCATAGGTGTGTACTAGGCTAATGGCCCTGGAGCCTTTACAAGCCTAGCCCATAGGATTACCCTGGCGTCGTGCCACCCGACCTTTGTTCCCACTGACTCTGTCAAGTAGAGCCCCTGGAGTGATCACTGGGGTGAGTTGTCTATTTCCCATCCACTCATTAAGATTTCCCTTGAACAGGGGCAGTGAGATGCTCTTTTGACATGTATGGGAAGTCTATTCCATAACATGGGCAGTCTCTGGGTTATGAACCTGTCCCTTCAGCACGTTCTGTTGATTGTGGTAATGAGGTTGAGGTCTCTGGGGTTTGTGGTGCGGAAGGACTGGGATTTCTTTAGCTGTAAAATTTCTAACAGAGCTGGGTCAGACATGGCTTTGTAAGTCAAGCAGAGATTGCCTCTAAGTAGGGATATGAGACAGAGAATAGTTGGAATTTTTTGAGTCTGTCCATATAGGACAAGTGTTTAAGGCCTAAAATCCTCTTTGTGAGGTACTTTTGTGGCCTTTCCAGTTGTTGCAGGTGTCTAGTGAGGTACATGCCAAATGGGGCATTGTACTCAATGATTGGCCTAATAAGGGAAGAGTAGAGGGAGACAATGACCTCTTTCTTCCTGGATGCAAAACCATTAGTAATGAGATGTGCCACACAGAAGGACTTTCTGACCACAGTGGCAATGCGGTGGTCGAAAGAGAGGTTGCTGTCAACCTGTGTTCCCAGAGCTCTTATAACGCCCTCTCTGTTCAGTGTATTACCATCAATGTATGTAGCCCACTATCTTGTGGCGGCAATATTAACCTTTCACCTCTTGGTTTGAATTCACCACTCCTTAACCATTCCTACATTCGATCCTGATCAATATGAGGCTCTTCCAGAAGTTTTCTATACTTGCAACTATATTTATGCATTTTCCATATTTCTTGCTTTCTCATCTGGTCCTTCACCTTATAGTCTTTCTTTTGTTTTTTGGCACATTCAGTTGCTGCCTGGTGTTTACCTACTTCTGGTTTAATTTCCATTCCTGCTTGACGCCAATATGCTTCTGCTAAATTAAGCAGAGAAGTCATCTTAGATTTATTCTCCTCATGTTTCAAAACTTTCACTACATTTTGGTTTTGTGAGGTCAGCAGATATGTGTAGAGTTCCACGATTGCAGATCTGTACATGTAATCAGTTTCAAGGAGGCCCATCCGTCCTTTGGAATGGGCAATATATATTTTTGGTATGAAATGATTTTTATAAATAATTTGATGGACATGAAGCATCTTTCTTGTTTTCTTTCTCATCTATTCAAGATGTTTTGGGGCCAGTCAGTCACTCTAAAACTGTAAGTTAGGACAGGAGGAGCAAATTGGTTTACGGCTTGGATTTTGTTCCTAGATGTCAGTGTTGTTTTCAGAATTAATTTAAGTCTTCTAAAGTAGTCTTTATTAAGTTTTATTCGCATTTGTTCATGTTTTATTGTTGATCCTTCATCAGTTCCCAAATATTTATACACTCCCTCTTGTCAAGTTCTTTTATATCACACTCTTGTCCTAAACTGATATTTTCTTGGTGCTGGAGTTTTCCTGATTTAAAGGTTGCTTTTGCACATTTATCAAGACCAAATGACATTCTTATATCATCTGAAAAAGTTTTGACAACTTGCAGTTGTGCTTTCAGTTCCTCATCTAATGAACTATACAGTTTTAAATCACAGACAAAGAGAAGATGAGAACTTTGTTGTTTTCTGGGAGTCAAATTATAGCCATCACGTAAGCTGTTAAGTAGACAGCTTAATGGGTTAAGGGCAAGGCATAATAGCAGCGGTGACAAAGAGACACCCTGGAATATCCCCCTTTGAATTTTTATCCCAGGAATAATAATTTGTCCTTTATCATGGCTTAATTGCAAATTAGTCTTCCACTGTTTCATGGTCACTGTAAAGTAGTTGATCTGTGTAGGGTGTATCTTATACATTTTTAAGCACTCTTTTATCCATGAATGTGGGATAGTATCAGATGCTTTTTTGTAGTCAATCCATGCCATACTTAGATTCTTCCCCTTTTTACAGTTCTCCACTATGACTTTATTTAACAACAAATGATCCTTTGTTCCATATGACTTTCTTTTATTGCCCTTTTGTTCTATTGCCATAATTGAGTTTAGTCATACTATGTATATGGTCTTATGCTGCCTAGGGGTAATTTGGCCAGCACACAGAAAAATGTCCCATACTTTTTCTAGAGAGGGCACTGATGAACATTATTGTTTGTTTGGCCATATTCAGGTGTAATCTATGCAGGGGACAGGGACTGTGAGTAAAATATCAACTGTGCAAATTATAGAATTATCAGATAAAGGGCTGCCTGATGAAGCTTTAGTGAAATTGGTGAGATATCTGGTATTCAAACTACAGAGGGAAAATTTTTCTGGAGGGTTCTGATAGAACATATTGAAGTAGTAGTTTTGGAGTCAGGACCTTAAAATACCATGCATATTTATGCACCAGTCAATGTGAATGCAGAGATGTGGAAGGAAAGAGAAGCTCTCCTGATAAGGGAACACATGACTGTTACATGAGGTGAACAGTAAGAGAGCGAGATAGGCTGTAGAACCATTAGGAGAAAAGAGTAGAGCCTGAAAAGAATGATCCTTAGCTAGTATTGTACACAATGGTATCCAAACTGACCGGTCAATGGAGAGAAAAATGGGTTTAGTTTAAGTGGATTAAGGAGGATTGCCAGAATAGTACATTTTCTATTAGTCTATAGAAAGAAAAATAATATTTGATTTTTTGAGGAAATGGATGTATTAGAAAAATGTGATTACTGCATTTGGGACAAGAAAAAAATAGCAGGGAATTCATAAAGGTTCACTGACGTGCACAAGTTGCAGTAATCATTTTGAATTGAGACACCGCCCTATTATGGAACAGCATAATGATCTATCATGAAGTTGTGCAGTACCATGCTGGGTTGGATCTATGGCCATGCAGTATGCTGATTAGGAAGTATGGGGAGAAGCATATGTTAAATAGCCACGCACTTTTTTCTCTGTCTCTGTCTCTTTTTCACTCTCTCTCTCATCCACCCTCCCCCCCAGAAGCACCTCCAGGAGGGCATCTACATCCTGAGGGATTCAGGAAATTGATCAGAAATGTAGATCAGCACAGCCAGCTTGACCATATCACTGTATTGAATATGAACAAAAGGCCGTGTTCATGTATCCAAATTTAATGCAGTACAGGGATCGGGGGTGGGGGTGGGGATCAGTAGACACCAAGGAAATTACTATTGTGCCATAAAGGCACCAGCAGTGGTATAGGACTCAGGGACAGGGGGAGCTATAGCCACCAGGGATACTAAACCTATGCGATAATGGCAGCTACACTAGTATGGGGATTGGTGGAGGTGGGGTGAAGCACTAGCCACCTGGGATACTATGCCTGTGCCTTAACAGCACTTACACTTTTATGGAGTTTGGAGGAAAGTACTAGCCACCTGGCACTTACACTAGTATGGGGACTGGAGGGGCAATTCAGGGAGAGGTACAGGGACTGTGGTGTGTGTGTGTGTGTGTGTGTGTGTGTGTGTGTGTGTGTGTGTGTGTGTGTGTGTGTGTGTGTGTGTGTGTGTATGTGTTTGCATTTAAATTTATACTTGTGTGTGTTTGTGTGGGAGAATGACTTGGAGGGATGCCTACAATTACACAATGCGACCACAGCAGTTAGTTAACTACAGCAATGTTTACATCAGCAATGGTCTGCATATTATGGTCGTAACTGAGATTCAGAGACATGCAAATTAGATGTTAATAAGGTCTTTCCTCATCATGTGTCATCATCCCTTTTGGGGAGAGTGACATCCCCACAAATTATCACATTAATAACAAGGTCCTAAGCACGCAATCAGTTGTGAGGGACTTGGGCACCCAGGTTCATAGCAAACTGACTTTTGACCACCATATTGCCTACATTGTATGGAAAGCTCTCTACATGGCCCATCTCATAAGTAGGGGTATCTCATTCAGGGACAAAGTGGTCATAACATCCTTGTATTCTTCCCTTATAAGACCCATTACTAAGTACAATGCCACTTTCGGCATGTACCTCACAAAGCACATGCAGCTGGAGAGACCACAGAGGTTCCTAACCAGGAGAATCCAGGGCCTCAAACATCTACCCTTCACAGATAGGCTAAAGGCCCTGTCCCTCTATTCAGTCTCATACAAACTCCTCAGAGGTGACCTCTGTCTGGCATACAAAGCAATCTCAGACCCCACGTTGATGGGACTGCTGCATATCCACAAGTCAAGCTCCACGCCAGTAACCTGCACTAATGACCTCATCCTGGTCTGTGATATTAATAGAACTTGTTGGCGGGATAGATTTGTGTCCCAGAGACTCCCGCATGGGATTCCACCTGTGTCCCTATTGGACAGAGGCATCGGGTGATGACTTGTTGGAACTTGGGCTAAATTCTTGGCTAGGCTTCTAAGGACCTCAGGGCCATTAGCCTCGTCACTTCCTATGATCCTATGAACAAATTCAAGTAAATTAAATGACTAAGGAACAGGGTGATCAGGGAAATATATTATTATGTGACATGAAAGTGCACCAACTCACAACGAAACACAATGTCCAATCCAGTAACAATAAAGGCTCTCCTCCGTATACAGGCACAATTCCACCAGGGTACTTGTCCAAGAGTGATGATAATCCAAAAAACGAAAAACGCTGGATAATATATTGTATTTTATTGTATAAACACACAAATTCCTCCTTACTGTTTACCACATTTGCACCAGTCAGACAAGCAAATTTAGTGCTGCCATAATAAATAGGAAGTAATCTCAATTAGGAAAAGTCCACATCATAGAGGAGCTTGGCTGCTGTCAGTTTCAGCTTTCAGGAATACTTTTTTCCCCTAGAGAATACATGTAGCTTTCTGAGAACCATCTCTGCAATCCACTATCTACAATATATTATTATGCTGAATGTAGTAAACAAGAAAGCAAGGGTAGAGAAAGAAAATATTTCATTGTAAAATTTAACAAGTTGATGATGAATCTACAGAAGTGGAAGAAGCAAACTGTACTGGTTAAAACATAAGAAAGAGGAAAAGGAAAATATTAAAAACATTTGATAAATGTTAGTTGGTATTTTAACAGCAAATATTAATAGTATAAAATAAAGGTAAGATTGTTATCAAAGTGGACATGTTAAAACAGTAAGAAAAATATAGAGTCTATTTGCAAGATGTATTTTTAATGATAAATTAGGAAAATATAGCTCCAAAATATATGGAGTGGTGAGGTTGCCTGTCTTTTTGTGTAAGAGGGTGTTTGTTGTTAGCTGTGATGATACAATGTGGCCTTAAAATAAAGAAATGGATACTATTGCAATGACTCCAGTAAGAGATATATGCTCTACATGCTGTAACTTATGGATAAAAAGCAAATGTGTGACAATGTGTGTATGTGGCATGTCCCTATACAAAAGATGAACAGATAAATATTTACTTATAAATGCAGAAGTGGCATAGCTGGCCATTTCAGATGTTCTAAAGAAATGTGGGGTAAGGTAAATTGGAAGAAAGACAATACAGCAGTATAAGAAAAGGAAGAACATTTTTGAAATGGCAAGTTTAAAAAATGTAATTAATGAACAGTACAGTTATAATACTGGGGAGCACATGCTTACAGTGATTCATGTTTTTTTTGCAATTCTTAAATGCAAAGAACTACAGTATAAGGCTTTATTTTTTAGACTGCAATGCAGTATGATAAGAGATGGGTAAAATTAAACATTTATAAAGAATGTAAAAGGGATGTTTAGAGTAGACAGGGAGATGACTAAAAATTGTGTAGAGCTCAGAGAATTTTATAATGTCTCGAAAAAATATATATATCCAGTTCAAACTAGGAGGAGAGGGAAGCGTAGAAAAGGCATTTGCAAAAAGGGAATACTAAAGCCAGCTATGAAGGCAGAACAGCAGCAGACACTAAAAACAACCACAAAGCATTCTAATATTATATCAAGAATCTCCACGGCAATACCCAGGTTTGCTCTAAGTTACTGCACAATGGTACCTCCTGTACTGAGCCAACAGATATTGCCAACATACTGGCTGACAGATTCAGTGCCAGCTTTACCCCTCTTATTCCCCCTAAATGACTAATCACAAAAACAGAGGAATGCTGGGCACCCATCATTACTGCAGCACAGGTTAAAGCTGAATTGTTCAAGGCCAAGAATACAGCTTCCATGGGACCCAGCAATATCCCTGCATGTGTTCTACATGAACTACAAAGTGAAATGGCACCACATCTGTGTGCCCTGTTCAATCACAGCCTCATCTCAGGCTTTGTCCCTACCAAATGGCACACAACTACAGTCATCCCTCTCTATAAAGGGGGAGCAACTACAGACCCTGGGAATTATTGCCCCATTAGCCTGATGAATCTGATATGTAAGGCTATGGAATGCATCATCATGGACCTAATTAACAAGGATATAGGACATCTCCAAACACTTGATCTCATGCAATTTGATTTTGTGAAAGGTAGATCATGCCTGCTCAACCTGGTTGACTTCTTTGAGTCTGTCACCAGAGCTGTGGATGAGGACAAGGCAGTTCTTACAGCCTATCTCAATCTGGCCAAGGCCTTTGATACCATTCCCCACTCAGGAATTATTGATAAACTCACCAAACTAGGCATCAACCCCTATATCACTACGTGGGTTGCAAATTGGCTCACAGATAGAACCCACAGTGTGAAAGTAGCGGACTCCAAGTCAGACTGACGACCAGTCACAAGTGGAGTCCCACAGGGATTGGTCCTGGGTCCTGTCCTGTTTGGCATCTACTTCTTAGAAGTCCAGGCCAACACAGAGGGACTCTGGCTGACCAAGTTCGCAGACAACTGCAAGCTGGGAGCTATTATTAACTCTCCCAAGTTATGTAGACAACCTACAGAAAGGCCTCACCAAGACTAATGACTGGTATCAAAACCATGGCCTTAAACTTAATGTCAAAAAATGCGTCATCATTCCACTTGGGAAAAACTCAGTTCCCACTAATTACCACATCTATGGGAGCCCACTGAACACTGAAGGCATTATAAGAGATCTGGGGACACAGGTTGACAGCAACCTCAACTTCGACCAACACATTGCCACTGTGGTCAGAAAGTCCCTCTATGTGGCACATCTCATTACCAAGGGTTTTGCATCCAGGAAGAAAGAGGTCATCATCTCTCTCTACTCTTCCCTCATTAGGCCAGTCATTGAGTATAATGCCCCATTTGGCATGTACCTCACTAGACACATGCAACAGCTGGAAAGGCCGCAAAAGTACCTAATAAAGAGGATCCTAGGCCTTAAACAAATATCCTACACGGACAGACTCAAAAAACTCCAACTATTCTCTGTCTCATATCATCTACTAAGAGGTGATCTCTGCTTGACTTACAATGCCATGTCTGACCCAGCTCTGTTAGAAATGCTACATCTAAAGAAATCTAAATCCCTCCACACCACACACTCGAGAGACCTCAACCTCATTAACACAATCAACAGAACATGCAAGAGGG
The DNA here is from genome assembly GCF_019279795.1 of Protopterus annectens. Classification (NCBI taxonomy): domain Eukaryota; kingdom Metazoa; phylum Chordata; order Ceratodontiformes; family Protopteridae; genus Protopterus; species Protopterus annectens. The sequence continues at coordinate 934,633,208 of NC_056729.1, forward strand.
ACAGGTTCATAACCCAGATACTGCCCATGCTCTGGAATAGACTTCCCATACATGTCAAGCAGAGCACCACAGTGGCCCTCTTCAAGAGAAATTTTGACGAGTGGATGGAAAATCGAAAGTTCACCCCAGGGATCACTGCAGTGGCTCTACTTGATAGATGCACTGAGAACTAACATCGGGCGGCACAATGCCAGTACACTTCAATGGGCTAGGCTTGTAAAGGATCCAGGGCCATTAGCCTAGTACAGACCTATGAACCTATAGGTTCTTTCATAGGTACGTACTAGGCTATTGGCCCTAGGGCCTATATAAGCCTAGCCAGAAAGGTACCCTGGCTTTCGCCACCCAAGAAAATTATTTTCCTGTGCCCCTGAAAAAACCTATACATGGCTTTATGTGAGAATATATAGAATCATGTTAGAAAAAAGAACTGCTTTTAAAATAAAGAAAGGGTGAAAATTCGATGGAAAAGAAAGTTATTTAGGAAGTGAAGAAAATTAAAGTTGTTTCTCAACTATTAATAAAGAGAAAGAGGAAAACAGTAAGACATACACTGTATGAAGTAAAGAAGGAATAATAAAGCTGAAGTGGAAATGCATACTGAAAAAGCTGCAGGAACATTTAGAGAATCTGTTAATAGGAAAACCAGATGTTGACATTTTCTACGAGTTGGCAGTTGGAATAATGGTTAAGTTGTTTACCTTACAGGCACAGGGTAGAGGGTTTGATTCTCATCACTGAGGAAAATAGGCTAGGCTTAAAATGGCCCACAGGAGCAGTTATCCTAGTACTTACCTAAGAAAGTAAAAGGGATTTGACGGAGGAGAAAATGAAGAGAATAGAAAATCAGATTACTGCTTAGGATAATATAACTGCTTATCACTTGTTATTAACCCCCCCCCCCCACCACGTCTGCTACTATAATGCGTTGATTTGGGACTTTCTGACCAAGATAATGGCCATTTACAGCTAGTATAAAACTCTGCTGCCAGGCTTCTTAGTGCTAAACTTTTACCATCATATTGCAAGATTGTTTTCTGGTTAACTAGGTAACCTCACTGGACACCGAAGTACTTACTGCGTGGTTAAATAACTTGTTCAGAGTCACACAGCAGGCAAATGGAGGAAATGGAAATCAAACCCTTGACAATAGGAAGCAACTCACTAACAGTTCATAGCCTTTTAATTCTGTGATAACTGCCAGATACCTGTGCTATTGCATTTGCACTCTTACTCATGGTTGGTCATCCCATCATCTTTAAAATCTTGGTGTTGCTGTATCTGCCAATACATGAGTTGGACCTCACTTATCCTAGGGAGTGTAGAGTGGCATATTACCCACACTGGGTACTGCTTTCTGTCCCTAAGGAGTTGCTGCTGACTCTGCAGGTAAATGTGGAGACCTTTTGTTACAGCTCTTTTGCCTATCATGCCTAACACCTATGGATCTTAGTACCATGGTAGCTCATCGGCCTGTTTCTACAGCTCTCTCAACAAATTTTTATTTGAGCTGGCATTCTATGAAAATGTGGTCGATTGTTCTGTTTTCTTTAAATGACTTTCACTTAAGTTTATCTCAAATCAACCTTACATTTCTTTCAAGTATTTATTGATGTACATATCTATTTTTGTAGATGTGTCACTCTTATTCATTGTTAATTTTATTTATGGCTTTTATTTTCACTTACCTTTGTGCTTGCATTCTATTGATTATTTGTTTATTTATTTGTATATCAGTTGGGGGTATGTTTTCTACTTAATTATTAGAAGTACTTTGGTAATGTTTGTTTGTGTCTTTTGGCTTTTTCCCAGTTAGGGGTCGCCACAGCGGAACTCCGGTCCGCTAATGATTGGCAGTAGATTTTTTACATGCTGGCTTGCCGGGCCTAACACACAACCTTCAACGAAGGAACGCCCATTCACGCATGTCACCACAGAGAAGACGTTCTAACTGAGAATCGAACGGGCAATGTCTAACTGTGAGGCAACAGAAGTACTTTGGTAATAAAGCACATTAATAAAGTTGAAGTTAAAGTCAGTGTTGCATACTTCCATTTATGTAGTCAAGATCAAAGAACACATGGCAGTATCAGGGAACATCTGCAGATCCCAAAGGATTCTCAGAATTTACAGTCAAATAGCCAAGAGCAAGGAGGTACTTGTACAGTATTTTGAAACTGGTATCTATCCCACAGGTATTCACAGTTGTCGGCCAGATAAAAATGGCACCCCTGGTGGTTCACAACAAAGAGCTCCTTCTGGATGTTCTCCACAACACACTTCTTAAAATTAGTAATGATGAAATCAAGGTTCAGTGTTACCTCCTGTGTGTTAGCAAGCTGAAAACTGTTAAAAGGTAGAGTTTGGAGTTGTGTGGAATGTCAGAGCTACCATAAAAGGCAACACCCTAATATTATCATTTATACCTACATGGCCATGTATTGAATATAAATGTTGGCACACCTGGCAATGGGATGGAAATGTGCCATCTGTTAATTAGATCCATGATTGGCCCGTGTCTTGTAATGTTTCCTTAGGTGTCAGTGCCAACACAGTTATGTTGTCTTTGGTGGTTATAACAGCATGCAATAACAGGCACTCATGGAGAGGGGAGTATTCCAGTTTAAACTCCTTTACTGGGATGATTTCCACCCAAGAGTTGTCCCATGATGTTCTTCAGTGGCAGTGTCACCACAATCTTCCTGACTTCCCTATGACCATTTCCTGTACCACTTTTCATGGCATATCACTACACTCCTGACTCCTCCTCATATTTCCAACACAATATCTGAAAGAGGGACATGTTGATGTCAGGTGCCTAATCACATCAAGTATTGTGTAATAACTCCCTCCCATTGGCTACAATCATGATTACGGCTCTTCCCTTATATCTTGTCTTGGATTTGTTGATATAGCATCAATATCCCTTGGTTTGGTCTATTTTTTCAGGTAGTAGAGGTAGCCCTTAGTTGAAAGTCTCATCCCTCCTCTCTTTGCCATCATGTAACTATAGACATATCTTATGGTACTTAGCCCAACTGAAATGTGCCTGCTCAAGCCCCCCCCATCTGATGTATTCTTTATGCATCTATTTTGAGCTCTGGTGCAATATTATTAAGTAATATAATTGTAAGGCTGTGCCTTCTTCTGTCAGACATAACCAATTGCTTCCTGCCTGGATTGCTGTTATGAGTGTGGGCGATTAAAGCTGTTACCCATGCTGCTCTCTTGAAATGCCTGCTACTATTTATTTAGTGTGGCTGCTAGCCTCCTACTTTGTCTGTATCCCTTGCTATGTCAATCAGAACACCCTGTATTTTTCTCCATTCTGTCTGCTTAATCAGTTAATACAAGGTGAACTCTCTCTGTATCTTGTTACTTCTGGGGGTTGGAATGTAACTGGTAGACCAAGCGTGGAAGTTGGGGGCCAGGCTGGTAAAAATAAGTTTTGAGGGGATAAAAAAAATTCTGACATAATTTAGACATAATTTGAGTGTCAAATATAGCCACACTTAAGAAGGAACAGTCTTATACTACACTTCAAAAAGGCCAATGAATCCAATGAAATTGCAAAAGATTTTTTTCTTCTTTATTAAAAACACCAGTAACTCCACACAGTAAAAGACAAGTCAGATTCTCTAGCTCCTCGGCTTCCACAGCCTTTCCAGAGTACATTTTAACAATACAAACAGAACCCTTTTTATATAGCAAAAAGATTCCCACTCACACAATTATCCAATCGAACAATAAAACATTTAAAGGCATATTATAAAAAACATTTCCAGTTACACTCTTTATTTAAGCCTCTAGAGCACAATGTATTATATTTTAAAATAAAAATAGACTCTTTTTTTTTTTTTCTTAAGTTATATTTTATCCCTTATGGTGTCAAATAATCATTCTTACATTTTTCCAGTATTGTTGCCTGTAACCCCGCAGGATCCCCATTATGATAGTTAGAAAAATGTTCTACTACTGGGTTAAGTAACCTGTTTTTTCTTATATCTCTCACATGTTCTTTAAGTCTTGTAGAAAAATTTCTCTTACTCTCACCTATATAATATTTATCACAAGGGCATTTAAGCCCATATATTATTCTTTCACTATTACAGGTGAAATAACCCTTTTCTTGAAACTTTTTACTATTAATGTTAGAAAAAGTTCTAACAATAAACTGGCAAACTGTACAATTTCCACAAGGAAAAGTTCCCTTTAACAATACATTTTGAGTATTCACAATCATGGGTCTCTTGAAAGTGCCATATACTAACATATCCCTAATGCCTCTTCCTTTCCTATATGAAAATTTTAGTTTTAGATTTTTTACAACCCGTTCTTTCCTATTTCACTATATCTTCCAATTTCTTAGAAAAAGGGGTGTATTTTGATGTAAAATATATATCACCATCTATTTCTTTATTATTTCTACGATAGCTTTCCCCCTATTAATAACAACATTTTCATCACTGGCCATCATTACTTTTTTATTCGTTCCATAATTTGTTCCTCCTTGTATCCTCTCTTGAATAACATATTTGCTGCCTTCTCTATTTCAAAATATCCATCCTGTTTATCACTACATAGTCTTTTCACTCTCAGAAGCTCACCATATGGAATTGACCTTATAGTGTGTGGGGATGGCAACTAGTGACATATAGCATATGCTCTTGTTGCTCAAACTTCCTATAAATTTTTGTCTTGCCCATTCCTTCATAGGTTCATAGATTAGTACTAAGCTAACTGCCCTTGCGAGCCATTTTAAGCCTAGCCAATTATCCCTTGTGAGACTCAAACCCTACACCTTGTGTTTGTAAGGCAAACACCTTAACCATTAGGCCTCCCTCCGAACCCTTGCCACCTTCTATAGTAATATCCAAAAAATGTACTATTGAACCTTTTTGTAGCCCATCAAACCTAATGCTAAACTTATTCTTCCCAAGATTAACTTTAAATTACTTTACTTTACCAAAAGCCCCTCTACAAGCAAAAATAAGATCATCTATAAATATATAGTGTTTAACTACATGATTTCTATAAAAATCATTTCAACAGACATACAAGTTTTCAAAATAACCCATGAAGAGATTAGCATACATGGGGGCAAACGCCCCCCCCCCCATGGCAGTACCCTGCATTTGTTTATAAATGCACAATCAAATTCGAAAATATTATTTTCCAAACAAAATAAGGTAAATTCTTTAATATATTCAGTTTTTGGGCTATCACCTAGGAAGATTTCTAGGGCCTCCAACCAAAATGTGTTTGATATTTGTATAAAGACTGACTACATCTATCACAACAAAATACATATTATTCTCCCATTTAATCCTCTTTAATTTTTCCAAGAAGTCAAATGAGTGTCTAATATTTATTTATTTATTTTATTTATTTAATACATATTATTCTCCCATTTAATCCTCTTTAATTTTTCCAAGAAGTCAAATGAGTGTCTAATATAAGATGGTAATTTTATTACCTCCTTAACAAAATAACTATGTAAAAAGTATGCTAAGTTATTAGTAAAATAAGTACAGGCCGACGCTATCGGCCTTCCAGGAGGGTTAATTGCATTTTTATGAACCTTGGGCAAACAAACAAATTTTGCCCTTGTACAGTTTTTATTACAAAAATTTATTTTCACATCCATAGATGTAAAATATTTGAGACTAACCCCTTTATACAAGAGTTCATTATAATGACACACAGCTTTATTATGTCTCTATCTGTATTTTTCTATATATATTGTCATCACTCAAATGTTGATTACACATTTCCCAATATCGTTTAAAATGCATTACAACTAATCTCCTCCCTTTATCAGCCAGTTTAAATACAAGCTCATGATTATCATAAATTTTTTTAAAACTCAGCCATTCCTGCTTGCTTATATTATACTCAATTTCCTTTTTATAAAAAGCATAATATTCTTTGTCCACAACATGATTTAACATAAAATAAAATTGTTGTATATTTTCATTCCTAAATGGTGGCATAAAATTACTATGTATTTCAATATCAGTTGTATCAAAAGCACAATATGCATTCATTTCCATTTCTATTTCAGAATGACAAGAAAAAAAACTGTCTTCACTAGATAATGAGTCATCACCATCCAAAACATTTTCAAAATTTTACTTTTTCATTTTTAAAAAAATCATGTAAAAGTAATTTCCTAACTAACTTAAAGATGTCACCCTTTAGCTCATATAATCTAGGTAACGCAGTAGGGATGAATTTCAAATCCCTATTTAACACAGACTTTTCAATGTCATTAAATTCAACATGAGATTAATGATATAATCATTAATTTCATCAACATTATTTGCAGTTACAGAATTATTAAGTCCATTTACCTCTCTTGTTAGAATGAGGGCCATGCTCTTGTTCCTTCTGATAGTCCTGTCCATACCATGTTCTTTTTTTTGCCTCCATAATAGGTTCCCTGTTGTTCACAAAAAGTTTTTTTTAAAATACTCTCCATTATTCGGTCTAGGCAAAGCTGGATATTCCATATTCAATATGCAATTTGAGTGTCAGTTTATGAACAGCTTTGATGAATAAAAATCTCTCAGTCAAGGTTAAGCCCTTCAGGTAGCAAATTACTTCTTTGAGCTAAAATGTATTATATTTCATAACACAGAGAAAGATGACCATGGGGAAGTTAGGTCTTGTTTTGGAGTGCATATGGCATGAAGTAAGTACTTTTAAACAATCCTGCATATGTATTAAATTATCATCTCAATCCCTTCTTAAATGACTACAGAGGGATTGGATTTTACTGACTACATCTAAAGAGAGGGTGTCCCATAAAGACTGGAATGGGGTCTCTTGTAGAGAATTAATCTTCATCACAAGATATCATTTATCCCTGATGAAAGTTTGTACCTGAGGCCTCTCAGAGAGAAGAACTTGGAAAAATATCACAGTTTAGGTATATTGCATTAGCAGTTAAAAACTTTAAAACTAATAAAAGAGAAGTTAGTGAGAACAGCTGTCAAGATCTCAAATGAACAATGTTTGGTCCAAAACACTGTGGGTGTAATAGATTCTATACTTGAACAGCAGCTATGAACAGTATGGTAACAGACAATACAAGGGGAATGTTGGGTCTGTCAAAGCAGTTCCCTTTATAATGGTGTACTATACCTCAGATGCAAGTGTTGGTCTGAGCCTTCTGTCCATAGAGACGTCATTCAGGCTAGTTATGAAATTAGTACCTCCTAGGGTTAGATTTCCTTCTTGAACATGAAACAGTTGCTTCAGTAATGATTACATTGTGATGACCTGTTGCAGGGAAGAAAATGGAAACACATACAATTTGGGATCCCTCCCAAAGTTGCTTACAGGCTGTAAGACAAGCTGAGTTTTCTGGCACAGAGTATCCTTCCCTTGAAGAGGAGTGGTGGAACTCTCTGGGATGGCTGACCTAAGGGACGTGAGAAGGAAACAAATAAGCATACCACAAATGCATTACAATTCATGTACTCGACAGGCAGAGAGCAGTTCTGCAAGTGTGCCAAGTCTGGGAAACTGGCTTTTAGTCTACCAGTACAGAGTGTCAGTTATATGGGTTTTTAAACACATTCACACTGTTCGAGTCATTGTTTACACTAATTGTTCTACAAGTGAAACTAAAAATTAACCTGTTACTGCATTTAGCAATCAGGGAAAATATTAATGAGGTAGCTAACTTCAGGCACACAAGAAAGTAACACATGCAGCAGTACTTTATAGTAAGAACTTTTAAGTTTGTCTTCTTAAAAATATATATAACTGCTTGCCTAATGTTATTCCTATGTTCCTAACTATAGTTTTAATTTACCTACTCTTGTGGTTGCTAAAATCAGAAACAGTTTGCCCGAATTGTACCTAGGTAAGCAACTGGTTATAGTCCAAAACAATAAAAATTGTAAAGTAACTAGGCAAGAATTCTATACAGATGAAAAAAAAAATATTCTGAGGTATGAGACTCAAGACCTCAAATCTGGAAAGTCCTGCAATGAAACTGGACAAAGCATGTCTACATCAGAATTTCAGGTGCAGGGATATGATGCTGTATAGGATGATTTAAGTGAGGGTAGGAAAAAAGATATTCAGTAATTGCATTAAGGATTTATGTTCTCCAAAGTACTTAGTGGACGATGCAGTGGCGCAGCAGTAGTGTTGTTGCCTCACAGCAAGAGGTTCTCTGGTTTGATTCTCGGCTGGAATGCCTTTTGTGCAGAGTCTGCATGTCCTCCCTGTGTTCATGTGGGTTTGCTCCAGTTTCCTCCCACATTTCAAAGCCATGCATCTGGAGAGTTTCTTCCCAGGCCTCAACTGAAAATTGGCTTTGTTCCAAGTCAGACTTTCCCTGTAAACAAATGTTCATAGGTTCATAGATTAGTTATATAAATAGTGTCATCTATCGAGTATACAGCGTCAAATGCTAGTAAGGTAGCTATAGAAAGCTGCAACTCGTGGTAGAATTTTTTTCTCTAAAGTGTACAGTCAGTTAGAGATCTTATGGAAACTGGACACATCCTTGGAGTCTCTGTGTTGTTCACCATGATTTAGATACCACACGGTACAATAAATAAAAATATGCTTCTGCAGAAGTGAGTAAATAACATTTGTTTATAAGACGCTGTGCATTTGGAAGCACCTAAGTATAACTCATAGGAAAAAAAATTATAATTCCAAATGCCTACAATACTCTCACTTCAAGGAAATTTAGCAGAAAACTGGAAGCTTTGGATCCAGAAATTCAGTACAGATCTTGACTGAGTTGAAGAACTGAGAAGTCTGAAAAGCAATGCTGAGCCAGATTGCTGCTTATTAATGGGGAAGAAGGTTTGTCTATATTTAACTCTTATTTTCTTCAAAAGGAAAAGTTAAAATAGCAATAGTTACAGAGCAGTTTGAGAAATATTGTGACACTGAAAATAAGTTGCCCTTTAGTCATTATTTGTTATTTATAAGGGCATAAGGTCATTCAGTGCCTATAGAGGTATATGCTAGATCTAAATAACAGAACACAAGAACTATGAATTTGGTGAGAGTTGCATGATACATTGAAAACAGGCATAATCAAATAATGGAGTGGCTTATAAGAGAAAAAGATCTGATGTTATCAAAGGATATGGATGATAATGTATGCATTTAAGATAAAACATGAGTTCAATAAAAAGGCAAAAATGTGAAATAAAATGAAAATCTGCTGCAATAATAATAAGAAAAATAATCAGATAACAATGAGTTGTAACACTAATGGAGATGAGAACAGTCCTGATACCAAGAAAGCACATCTCATGCAAGTAACATTCAAGCCTTGTGTACCTGGTGAGGTCAAATGAATGAAAGGATGTTTTTGATTTACTCAGTGTTGAAGAACCTGTGCCAGCCAAACCCATTTTGTAAAAATGTCTAAAAGAAAAAAATATGTCCCAAAAAATCCATGTTCTCGAACAGATATATGAAAAGCATCTGTTTGTGCTACCATGGTAACTGAGATGGGTTATTATACATGTAATACCAAACAGGGGGTGGTTATGTCTAGTAGCACAACAGCCTATTAATGATGAATATGTCCAGAATCTGTTTAAGGGAATAAGCTTTGTAACTAATGTCCAGTGGTTCCTACATCAAACTTGGCCACTATGTAGGTTGTCCTAGGCACCACAGTATTCAACTGCAGTGTTGTATAGCTTATGAAGGCACAGATTTAATGACAGTGCTAGAATTTAGAGTAGTTCGGAAAGCAAAGCTTATCAGCATAAAAGATATAGAGAGCACATACTGAGCAGTTAAATACAAGTAATAAGTATAAGCTTAGCTATAAGCTATCTTGGGAAATGAAAACGTGATAGCAGGTACAATGATGCACACTGAAGTACTCTCATGCCTTACTAGACAGACACTGGTACTGCATATCCTTTTAGCACCAAGCTTCATCTTTAGCAGTCACTTGGCAAGGTCTCCCCTTAGCAATGCTGGCATTAGTAGGGAACCTTGTCATGGTATGATTATTTGGATATTGATTATCAGTGGATGAGCTCAATGGTAGTGTTAGGAACTTGAGAAGTCTAAAATAAGTGGGTCTGCCATTACACTTTTATTTATGACCTACTGTCCACTTCAGAGGCAGCTCTCAAAAGGCTTATATTATCATGGTAATTAATAATGACCCATGTTTGCACAGACCACTACATCAGAGCCATTTAAAAAGCACTGCAGATGCCACAGTCTCAACAAGATCTAAATATTTATTTCCCATTTTCAACTTCTTATAGTTTAACCCACCTTTTTATGTGCTTGTAATCAAACCACATCACTTTTAACTTTAGTAGTTCATTACTGTGGATAGTCATTTGAGTACTAGAGTGCAAACAAATCAGGTATGACTCAATAACCTTGACTGGAACAGCCATGCTAATATATTCATCATGGCTAAGATGGGCTTGTAGATTGATGGAGTTATGCCCCTGCTAAACTATTCTATCAAAGTAGAGTAAATTGATTTTAATATGATTTTCTAGAAAGTATAATAGTACCAGAAATATTCTGCTGATGTATATACATTGAATTATACATGACTTGCATATTGCACCCAACAAATCAAGGTTCTGTACTTGCTTAACAGCATGCAGTAAGGAAATGAATTGAAAGAACTGGGAGTCTTTGTTTGTGAGAACAATTTGGTGTTAATAACTGTAATTAGACCTTTACAAATGTAGTGTCGGACCATTTTGGAAGATTCATAGCTGTGTTCATTAAAGGTGGCTTCTCTTTGTGCTAGCATTTTCTTACCATTGTGCAACCGAATCTGAAAACCTAAAAATGATCTTCAAAGGATATTTGCAGCAATGATAAGGCACCTTGGCCAACTGCTGTTTAAAAAGTGTAGCCATTAAGTGCAAGCAACAAGTGATGCAATAGGAAATTGCTTAATGCTACTTGCCAACCGAAAGCAAGATCCAGAAAGATACATAGAGCAGCTTAGCATCTGTGAGCCATGAGTCATTCAGTGATCATTTTTCACATAATACAGAAATAGAACTCAGGGATATTGTAAGTCCCATCACAAAATGCATCCAAGTTATTTAGATTTTGGAAATAATCGCTCACCTGCCCATTTGTGGAGGAACTGAGTTAATGACATCCCAGCCTGCTGTAAATGCTACATTAGGCTGTTTTAGACAATGGCTCACTGAACAAATTATAGTTGTATTAACTCACCTTACAGCTTAGCACTGTTTTGATCAGGCTAATTACTTATTCATAAGAGCTTCAGAAGGAGCCTACTTAATGGATTTCCAGAAATTACTAATCAATAGTTGAACATCACGGTACAATCCAAAACTGAAATGTTCATATTTTTTTTGAAACTCGCCCAGTGACTTTGGACCTATTATTCTGGTTTAATAATCTTTCAGTTTTAGTGGTGAATCATTCCATCTCACCATCGGAACCTTTAGCATGCCATAAGCCCTTTTCAGTGATTTATACATTAAAGTTCCAGCTGGTCCTAATACTTTAAATGAAGAATGAGCATGTTGCTTTTTACCTTGATGGGTGATAGAGTAAATTTCTTAGCTGATAAGAAGAGTCATTATTCCAGATGCCCTACTAATGCTTGAGCAGGATATGAGAAGATGAGTGATAAGTGATCTGGCTCTTGGTATAGAGGTATAAAGCTCTGACTATGCCACAGGTAACCTAGGTTCAAATAGCAGCTTGGACATCTGTAGGTGCTGGCTGGGGAGGAATAGGAGTGAGTGACCATTGCTGGCTCAGCCATTCAGAGGAGAGGGAGGTGGGTTAGGTCAACAACTTGGATGACAACAAGCAGTCATACTGGGTGGCTATATCTGAGAAACATGGGAAAAAGAGCATGCACTGCCATTGTGTAATAGCACATTCACCAGAATATGATGTGCAAAGGCACACTCTTAGTGGTGGCAATATGAGTGGAGCTCAATGGCTGTTCTAACAGGAGAGGTTAGGCTACCCTATAGAACCAGTACTAAGCTAGCTAACTCTCTACCACTGACTTTCTCAATCCCAGGGAACAAATGTCTAATTGGGCCTCCCAAACAGGAATGAAGGGGCCAAGGATGTTTGGCTCTTGCCCCAGTGAAATGAATGGGCTAGTTGGATGCAGGTAGTGATGCCATTGGTCTAGGTCCTCCTGGAATGCAAACAACAAAAAAGATAACTGGCTTGACCCTAATGCTGCTGTCAAAACATTAAAATAGTTAGATTAGTATGTTCTCTCCATTGGTACTGGGTTCAGCTGGGATGCATGAGGAATCTCAAGGAGCTACCATTCAAAAATGCAGAAAGGTTCACGGAAGTCATAAGCTGAGCTGTGTCATTAGGTCTATCACTCAGATATTCACCTGTAAAATATTCTCTTGAGCACTTTGAACTTTCTACTTAAGTTTAACCATCACTGCTATGATTTATTCATGATGCTGTGCTCCTTGCTAGTTAAAGTCCAGCAACATATCAGAATTGTTTTGCTGCTGGGAAGCATTGTGAGCCTATAGCCTGGATTTTCTAATTTGTTGTTGTGGGAGATATAAGTCTGGAAGAATTGACAGCCATTTTCTTAAGGAACTTATGCATAGTTTATATTGCATTTTTTAATAGTTTCTAACAAAAAATAATGAAAGGAATGTTGTCATCCAGTCTTGTTTTTGTAAATAATTAGAAACTGGAGTTTTAGGGCACAAAATACTCTTAGACCTCTAGAGAACTGTGCTTAGTTCAGTGACATCACTGAAATTAGTCAGGATACAAAATATTATTGCCAGTGGGCAGTTACTTCTGTTATATATGGGCTCACTGTGAATTAATAAACAAATAAAATAAACAATGTTTTAGCATATAAATCAATGAGCCAGAAGGCTAAGAAGAGAAGACAAAAACAATAACAGATTCATGATCTCTTCCTTAACACATAACCACCTACCACTTATCTCATGAAGTTTTAAAACCTCAGCTAGATAAATAAAGAAAGGCAAAAATACCTTTGTAATACCCCTAACCACACCAGCTTCAAATCCTACTACACTTCTACCTGTCATCAAATTGGACATGTTCCTGTTCATCTCCTACTTGAGTCCCCCCCCCACTACCATTCATTTCATCAGCCCCATCTTCTCTCCACCTAGCAACCCTACACTCAACTACATCTCTAGTTCCTCTCCAAAACTTCTACTAAACATACTTATCTTCTGCTATATCTTCCTCTACTTCCATCTGCTTCTGTAAGTTGTTAAAAAAAGTTCTTATTCTCTAAATGCTAAAGTGCTAGAGCCTGGACATGTATTTTGTTTTGCTTCACTGCCACTGAAGCCACTCTGTATTCAAACATAAGACTATTGTAAGACTAATTAAGAAAGCTCTTTTGTGAAGAAGAAATTGGAATCACTTCTTCACAAAATGTGGCAGGTTAGTTTCTCCATCGATACTTTTTGGTATACATTTTGAAATGCCTGTTACACTTCTACTGAAATCCAAACTAAACAGCAATGGTCCTGGCTTCTTTGTGTGGAAAAATACAAGAACAGATCTTATACTAAGAAATGATGTCTAATTGTAATTTGATGAAACAGTTCAAAGATGCTGTTTTTTTCCAAGAGATTTTCATTTCTTCATGACTGTGATGTTTTGTGATTCAGTAGATGAAGTTGCAGACCCTGAGGTAGCATAAAGAAAACAAGTGCACAGTATGAATTGTATCTCAAATGTACTCCTTAATTTAAAACTGCAGACTGTATAAGAATAGTAAATGGCACTTCATATTTAGTTAATGAACTCTAATGTTTCCAAAAGTGTTAGGACTCGGAGCCCTTTCTTAATTTCTAAAAATTGTTAATAATTATAGAAACATATAATATATAAAAGTCATGTCAATGAATTATCATATTGGCCCTTAATCTGATGTGAAAACATTGTCTGCCAGGTTCCTCTGTTGCACAATATCACTGAAAGGTCATGCTCTTTTATGTCCTATGTAACTTCTGCTTTCAAGTAAACCAGTATTAAGATTTAAGCATTTCAACAATTTAAGCTGAAACTGACAAAATAAAATAAAATAAACCATGACATACTGTAAAGATTAGCTTAACCAGATTAGAATTGGTTGTGCACTAAAAAGCCTGCATACCTCTCCAATGTAAACAGTAGAGTAGTATCTTTACTATAGCTCTAATTGGAGAATATTTACAATTTGTTGACTTAAAGTTTTAGTGAGTATAGATCTAGGAAAGTACAGAGAGTAGATTGCATTTACCCATAATAGTAGATGTTCTAGTTCCTCAGTACTGCAGGTAGCCCTTAGGCTATATGAGTTGTTTCCTGCCCAGGAAACAATGACCAGCCATCTTCACTCTGACTGCTGACTGGCCAGTCCCATAGAGGGAAATCAGCAGTCAGAGTGAAGCTTTCTTCAGGACTTTCTTGCCCATACAATGAGAGAAGAGCCTAACATTCTGAAATATCTAATCAGTATTAACAATCAAACATATAAACCAGAAACCAAACACAACCTTATTTTATATCCCAGCTACATTATATACAAGATTAAAGAGATGGAGGTAGTTGTGGCTACTGAAGCAGTGAGAAATTTAAGCATCCGCTGTTATGGGTAAGTGCAAATTACAAAAATGTACTATATACATCATTCCCACTGCTGTAGTAGCCCTTATGCTACATGGGTTGAATACCAAAGCCTATTCATCCTGGAAGGAGAAGGAGGACTGATATGGATCCAGGAACCCATGGAGAATAGTCCCAGGAAAGTTTGACCTTGACCTAGAAAAGCAATCCAGTTTGTATTTTGTGAAAGTATGTATAGAGGACCACGCAGCTACCTCTGTAATGCATCTACTCCTTTCCAATATGCCATTGAAGAAGACAGTCCTGTTGTGGAATGTGCCTAGATACTGCCTGGAATTTATTTGCCATGGTAGGAATAATTTTATTATTTTATTTTATTTTATTTTATTTTATTTTATTTTACATTTGTTGACCGGGCTAGTCTGGCTGGATACATGTCCATTTTCAGCAGAGGCCCGAGGAGAAAAGCTCCACTATATACTAGAAGGTAACATAAAAATAGTACACCGGGATACAAAATTATAAGCATGATAAGAAAATTAGTCTAATGAAGTATAGTAATGATACTAAAGCAAAATGACAATAGCTATAATTAGCAAACTTAAATGAAATTATAATTAGCAAACTTAATAAAGCTATAGTTATAACATAGAGAGATGATTTATAATTGCAAATTCTTCGCTGTAGTAGGAATAGTACAGCCATAAAAGAAAGAAAGTGGTAAATTACATAAGAGTCTTTAGGTATTTGCAGTAATAACAATTGTTATAATGGTTTTGTGCCAGGGCAATATATTAAGAGGCAGATTAGCATAGCTGGGAGCAACGTGTAAATTTGGGGGGATAACAGGTTGCAGAGGTAAAGTAGTATCCAAGTGGATAGTAGATAGTTGCAGAAGAGTGGAAGTATTAGTGATAGGGACAAGCATAGAGGTAAATGGAGAGAAATGAGAAGTGGGTTGGATGCTCAGGTCAGTCAGGGTTTGAGCAGGGCATAGCCAGTGAGACATAAAATAGTTCCTCAGTTGTTTCCTGAAAAGTTGGGAAGAGCCTAGAGAGGTCAGTTCTATGGGAAGTTTATTCCAGTATGAGCCAATGGCGTTTGTAAACAAGGAGTCACCAGCTTTGTTGTGTGATTTGAGAGTGGCAACAAGTAGTTTGTTGGCTGAACGAAGGGAAGTAAGATTCCTGTAAGGGACAATAAGGTTATTTAGTGTGGGTGTATTAGAAGGGTAGTTGAGGATTTTATAGGTGATGACTAATTGATGTAGGAGAATAAGATTTTGGAGTTCGAGCCAGTCAAGCTTTTTGAGGTTAACACAATGATGGGTGTGAAATGGGAGCCTGTGGCAAACCTGGCAATGCTATGATAGGCTGTGGCAAGTTTCTGAAGGTTAGATTTTGAAAGGTTTATAAAGGAAGGGGAGGCATACAATAGTGTGGAGATGAGATGAGTTTGGGCTAGAGACACCCTTGTAGATGCTGTTAGAAAGGGCTTAAGTCTATAAAGAGCACCAATCTTTTTATTAACAGCTTTGATGGTAAGGTCAATGTGGTAATCAAAGTTTAGTTGATTATCTATTGTGACGCCTAGTAGTTTAGTGGAACAGTCAGGTGTAATAATGGTGCCATTGTCAGACATAATTGAAAAGGAGAGAGGAGGGAATTTAAGGGTAGGAGAGAAAAGTAATAGTTTCGTTTTTTTAGGATTAAGGAGGAGACAGATATCTTGGAACCATTTTTCTACTGCTGTAAAGACTTGTTGGGTAGAAGAGTGAAGTTCGGCTGGGGAAGCAGCTGAACAGATAAGAGTTGAATCGTCTGCGTATTGAATACATGTGGAGGTGGGAAGAGAGGTAGACAGGTTATTAATAAATATGGAGAAGAGAAGGGGTCCTAAGATGGATCCTTGAGGGACACCGATAGTGACTGGAAGTAGAGAGGAAAGATGGCTGTCCCAGAGGACTGCTTGTTGTCTATCTTTCAAGTAGGAGTCAAACCAGTGCAATGCCAAAGGTTCGAGAGAGACATTTCAAAGTGTCTAGCAGGAGGTGATGGTTCACCATATCAAAGGCTTTAGAGAGGTCAAGAAATAAAGCAGAGGAGAAGAGATTGTTATTGCGATTTTTGTTGCTAGTGTCTGAAAAGGAGAGAAGAGCAGTGGAGGTGCTATGGAAAGGTCTAAAACCATGTTGGGAGTCAGAAAGTAGGTTATTATGTAAAAGATGATGTAGAAATTGTTGGTGAATACAACGTTCCATAAGTTTAGATAGAGGTGATAATAAGGCTATAGGACGGAAGTTGGAAAGTTCATTAGTGTTTCCTCCTTTATGCAGAGGAATGATATGGGAGATTTTCCATAGGGAAGGAATAGTGGCTTCAGTTATTGTTCTATTAATTAAGATGGAGACTGGGTATGCTACTTCAGCTGCTGCAAGCTGCAGATATTCAGCTGGTAGTAGGTCGGCTGAAGGAGTGCAAGGTTTTAGTTTTGAGAGTAATTTGTGTATATAGGTTGTGGAGACTGTATTAAATGTTAGAGTGGGGGTGTTATTTTGAGGAGAGGTCATTTTGAGGGAAGTGTGGGGAATCATGGACTTTGCTAGAGAGGTGACTGTTTCAGAGAAGAAGGTGTTGAATGTACAGGCTATTAAGTTGGGTGGAGTTTGCACTAAGCTAGCTGGAGTAGGTGTTTTGGTATTGCCTGGATGGAGGAGTTTATTGATTCCTGACCAGAATTTTTTGGGATTATGATTTTGATTTTGTTGGTGTTGAAGATAATATTTTTTTTTGTCAAGATAACAATAACAAAACAATAGCTGAGGACAAGTACCTGGAAATTGTCTGTTTAGATTCAGCTTTTTTAAAGAGCTTAGTTCTTTCAAGATACTACCTGAGCTGCCTATGTACATCCATTGTATGCAGAATCGGTTCTTCCTGGTTTTAGGTTTTGGGTAGAAAACTGGAAGACTGATGGCTTGATTCAAAATAAACTCTGAAACCACTTTGGGCATGAATGAGGGGTTTGTTCTTAAGGATACACTAGTCTATGGAAATCAGATTGGGTTCACACCCATGAGAGCTTATAACTCGGGTACTGTTCTTACAGATAGCAGAGCAATGATGAGTACAGTTTTCTAAATCAAGAAACTTAAATCAGCTAGATGGGCAGGTTCAAAAGGTGACATAGTTTCGCCAATACATAACTGAGATCCCTGCTGAGATTCCAGGGAAGAGGCAAGAGTTATCATGAGAATCTTAGAAGTAATGAATCTTAGGTTCGTGAGAAATTCTCTTGCAAAAGTCTGAGACTGATTGGCGATTGTTTTAATGACACTATGATAGCTTTTATTTACAAGTTTAGCTTCCACTTGAAAGAAGTTTCCATCCTACATTTATGTCTTTTACTTATTTTGTGATATTTATATTGCATGTTAGTTGGAAGGAAGTGATGTAATTGTATGAACCAATAGTACTTCTTCACTTGACTATAAAATAGAGTAAGGATTAATGTTCATTATTTTGAAGAAGCCTTTTTAAGAGACAAAAGTGCTCAATAAATTTAACAAAATTTAAACTCATTCATGAGCTTGGTTTTTGCTCGAGTGGAGCCATTACTGAAGTGTCATTTGTTTATTAGTTTTTCTTCACACTTCAGGTTCCTAAAGGTTTCCATATGTAACCTTCCTGTACTACTTTTAACACCAGGAGTCCAAAACAATCTTATACCAAAGAGAAATATTGAAGGACATTTTGTTTGGGACAGATCTGTAAAGGTACTGGCCAGGTGGGGAGGGGAGGGGGGAAGAGAGGAAAGAATGCTGGCATAGTCATTTGGTACTGTTGGTCTATCTCTTTTTCAGAAAGGGCCACTATTTTTTACATCCTCTGGCCATCTCTTTTTTTGAATTTTGTTTGCCAAAAAAAGGCCAACAATTTCTCCTATTATAAAGCTGAATCCAATATTTTAGATTTTACCTAATCAGCAAACTCATGCTTACACATCCAAGCATATCTTCTCAACACTGTAGCAGTAGCTGTGGCTCTATACGGAGTATCTGCACAATAGGTCTATATTACATTATTGAACATTAATTTGTTCGAAAACATAAATACTGACCCGAAAATGACAAACTCCCAGAATAGCAAAGTTTGAAAATGTCAAAATCAGCGTTTTCGAGATGTTATAGTTGTCCCACTGCAATTTACTGACGTATCATGTCCATACGGCATCATGTCATAGTTAGTTCATGAGAAAGTCATTAGCTATTAAATAAGTCTACGGACTTTTAAGTTCACTGTGCGGGAAAACTATATTTGTATAGCATGTATCTATACATCACATTTATAATAAAATAGTACAAGTTTACGATGTTGTCGTCTGACACTTAACATTCCACTTTCCCCACTGTAGTGCGATCTCGGAGTTGGTATATATAATTAGGGTGGGGCTGGGGGGCACAGCCCCCCACAACAGCAGAAATCGGTGAATGGCGTACATTCGTTTTTATGTTATAGTTTTGCTGGCTAGAGATATTAGTAAATTTTAGTAAGTAGTTTTATTGACAGTGTGAATTCCATTTGCCGATACGTTTTAGTTAGGTTACTTGAAAATATTTACGGGGTGAGTGATAGTAGTTATTTACGTTTGTTTTGACTAGCAGTTAAGGAGTTAGCTTAACACAGTCACAGGATGTGAAGTGGGCCAACTATGGCAATTCAATTTTGTGAGTTTCGATATATTGGGATTTCGCTATTGTGCTACTTCGACATTTATGGGTCGATAATTACGTTTTTGAACAAACTAACATTTGATAACGTAATATAGACCCTTCACAATCACACATACTCTTTAAAGCAAGTTTAGATACCTGAGAAAGGGTATAAACCATTTGGTTCAAACAAGAGCTTTTCTGCTTTTTAGGAATTGATGGCTGGACATCAGGATAAGCACAGGCACATTCTCCAGGGCTGGCAGTAGAGGAGGAAAGGGAGAGGAATGAAATACATCCATTTGTAACATATCATTATATCTCTTCAGTTCAGGGGGATCATTTATTTTTTATCACAAAAATACCTCAATTATCTTGGCAAAGGTCCGGTTAGAAGATAACTCCTCCATATGAGGACACAAATTACAGTTTTCCTCCCAGTCACAGAGTTGGGCTTGGGAATCTATAGGAGAAGATGCTATTTCTCTATCAAAATCAGAATCATCAGACCCTGTTTCTTCAGGAATAATTTTACAAGGAATGTCCATATGTAAAGGATTCTATGTACCAGGATTTACTGCCCATAATGCATGTCTAGCCAAGATAAGAAACTCCTCTTTTTTAACACTAATAACCTAATTAGAAGAATAATGTTTAACTGTTTTTTTTTTAATAAGAGTTCCAGCATAAGAGGACTGTCTGCCCTGTTTAATGGTCTCTTGCCCCAGTTACCCTGAAAAGAATTTCCTGGAGCATCTCCCAGGCCCAGAGAAGATGGCTCTCCTATGCCTGTATTGCACAGTGGAATATCTGAAGAGGTCATGGCTGATACATGGTTCATTCTGGACAAAAGGACTATAACAGAGGAAGATGGATAAAAAGTGAGAGGTTTGAGGAATAACCAATAGCCACTGAAGGTTCACCCACTATCAGCTGAGGCATAGACTGTGTCTGCAACAATGGCAAGGATTCCTTTGTAAGTGATTGTTTTCTTTCTAGGTACTGTGGTAGAAGAGCCAGCTGAACCAGAGTAAGTATTCATGCTGTAACCAGGGAAGAGGCTCCAAAGGCAGTAAGGGTAGATGGAGCAAATCAGTTGGAAGGTAAGTTGTCGCCGAGTGTTCATAAGCAGCACACTTACACTGACAGCACTTCCCTGAGTCTCTTAGATTATAAAATGTAGAAGTAGGACACAATCCCCCTGTTAGTACTGTGCAAGCACTTGCAAACACACTGACATAATAAAAATGGCAGGTAGGTTGTCACAAATTGTGCATAAGCATTACATTCACATATAATGCCCAGTCCATTTCCCTGTAAACTTTCCTGTTCTACAAAAAAGTTTACACAAGCAGTATACATATTTTCATAAAATTCCTCAGTCAGTACTGTTCAAACACACACACACACACACACACACACACACACACACACACACACACACACACACACACACACACACACACACACACACACACAAGATTAAAATGGCAGGTAAGTTGTCATAAAGTAAGAATAAGTATTACACTGACACCCAATTCTCCAACCATTTCTCAGTAAACATTCCTGTTCCACAAAATGCAAAGTTTACACAAGCAGTACACAATTATTTTCACAAAATTAGCTCCAGATACCTTAATAAACATTTTAAGCTAAAAATAGTGGTCCCTCACAGGAAACGTCCGATACTGAGAAAAAAAAATATAGAGTTTGTTAAAGGGAAAATGCAGCTTTTAGTAAAAAAAAAAAAAAGATACATTTTTATTTTTTGTAACAGGGCAAAAATACTGTATCTGAGTGGAGGGGTTCCCTACCTGTCAGAAAAGAAGCTATAGGCCGATTACTGCTCCTGAGATGTCTGAGACATGCTTCTTCTTGAGATGGCAAGAAAGTACTGAAGAAAGCATCACTCTGACTGCTGAATTTTCACCATAGGATTAGCCAATCAGCAGTCAGAGTGAAGAAGTGGGGGAGCCAGAGCTTTTTGAAGCTGGCTGGTCATTGTTTACTAGACAGGACAAGCCCATAGTCTAAGGGCTACTACAGCAGTGGAAAGGATGATTGTGAAAAGTTTGGCTGTGAGCATTCTAGAATCCAGATGTCCACCATCTTTAACAGTGCACTACACTGAGGTTTACCCACCTCCAAATTACTTCCTCTAGAATAAAACAAGTCTGCTGTGTTGTATTACTTGTAGCCTACATGGTGTTAGAGCCAACAAAAAAGTAGGGCTATGCGCTACAGGTCTCTGATGTGCCTTTGGGGCTTGGAATCTGTATAGCATCTATATCATAAAGTACTCATATTAATACTATAGTTAATGTTTCAACATCAGAAACAGAGAAATTAAATGTTACGGTTCACGTGAAATTAGTGTATTAACACTTATAACACTTCTCCAGCATATAAACCTTACCTTCAAATTTCCAATCCCAAATAATACATGGATGCTTCTGCCACATCGTACTTTCCACAGTATAAACAGAACACTTCTAACTTAAAGTTTTATTATACAGCTGAGCACTCACTGCCTTACAAAAACTGTTTTGTAGTTGCACATCATAGATGAATTATTTAATCAGACACCTTGGAGTGTATATAAAATGAGTGCATATGGTTTTGGTGGTATGAAATAACTTGTTAAAGCTATAACTGGATGAAACTTTACGTGACTGGAAACATATTGCATACTACAATGGTACTGTGAATGAAGTGGAGTATATAACAGAGGACTTACTAAATGAAATGCAATGTAATTTATTCAAAAAACTATTAACTGAATTTGGATTAAAAATAGACCTTATACAAAAACACTAACTTAGAGAAAACCACTTGTATCATCAGAGATATTTCCATTGTTGCATAATATTTTTGGCTTTGAATACATATATCATGGAAGTCTCACATTCCTGTGTACAGTAGTCCAGGAAAATAAACAAGACAACAATGGAGATGATAATTCAATATTTATATTGACACAGTGAGGAATATTGCTAATCTAATAATATTTGCCAAAAAATAACATTTTCAAAAATAAAAAAATGCTAAAATCATTTGAAAATGAAAACAAGGAATTGTCAGGATATACAAACAGCAGCAACAGTGGTGATTTTTGCTTGCCAAACTCCTCAGTGAAATTGTCATTTTGACTATGATTTAATATATAAGTGAAAACGATATTCAACTTTGATCTGCTAATTTTACTGAATATAACTATTTTCAGTATTACTACTGATTTAAAAAATTGAGAAAACTGAAAATATTTTGCAGAGCGAAGGCTATTTTGACACTTTTGCTTCATGAGCTCCTCCTCTTTTCTTGATATAATGGAAAATATTAGAGTTCAACCATGTACCAACTCCTTCGCTCAGTGCTTTCTGGAATTCATAAATTCCGATGCCCTGGATCAACTTATCCACACCCCCACCAGGGGCAACAATATCCTAGACCTAGTCATTACCAACATGAGTGACCGGTGTTCCACACCTGAAGTCATCTCCTCGTTGGTCAGATCTGACCATAAGCTAATTACCCTAGATATCCACATCCCGCCCCCACCCCCCCATTAAGGAAACCACAGTAAAAAATTTCTCCAAAGCCAACTTCATGCTTCTTAAGATGGAAGTGGTGAACTTCATGACACCCATGCAGATGGACAATACAGTTACGACTGCTGAATCCTACACAAATGCACTCTATAACACTTACACGAGTGCATGGATTGTGCTATCCCAAACAGAACCAAGACACTATCCTCCAAAAAAAGGAAGCCAATCTGGTGGTCTCCTGACATAAACAAACTCTACAACAGAAGGAAGAAACTTTTGCAAAAGAGAGAGTAAATCCCATGAGTGGAGGAGCTCCCTGGTCAGCCTCAGTAAGAAGCTAAGATCCCTTATAAGATCCTCCAAAGCTAGCTACGAAAACAAAATATCCACTGATTCTGGGACAACCACAAAGCATTATATAGCTATGTCAAGGATCTCAATGGAAACACCCAGATCTGCTCTAAGTTACAGCACAACGGCACGAAAATTACAGAACCAACTGAAACTGCCAACATCCTCTCAGATAGGGTCAGTGCTAACTTTACCCCCCCCCCACCCCTTAAAGGGCCCATATTTATACAGGAAGAATGCAGAGCCCCTGTGATCACAACTACACAGGTAAAAGCTGCACTCTCTAAAGCCAAAAATCCAGCATCCATGGGACCAGACAATAACCCAGAATGCATTTTACACGAACTTCAGAATGAACTGGCTCCCCACCTAAGAACCATGTTCAATTATAGCCTCAAGTCAGGCTTTGTTCCCACTTAATGGCACACAGCAACAGTTATCCCACTCCACAAAGGGGGAGCCACCACTGATCCCGGGAACTATCACCTTATTAGCCTGATGAGCCTGGTCTGTAAGGCCATGGAATGTATCATCATGGAACTCATAAACAAAGACATTGGTAACCTCCAAACTCTGGACCCCATGCAGTTCGGGTTTGTAAAAGGCATATCATGCCTCCTGAACCTGATTGATTTCTTTGAGGCAGTCACCAAAGCCGTAGATGAGGGAAAGGTGGTTCACACAGCCTATCTTGACCTCACCAAGGCTTTCGACACCATCACCCATTCTGGAATTATACCTAAACTCACTAAACTAGGTATAAATCCCTATATCACAAGATGGGTTGCCAACTGGCTCACTGACAGAACCCGCACTGTAAAACTTGCAGACTCCAAATCTGACTTCAAACCAGTGACAAGTAGAGTACCACAGGGTTCAGTCCTGGGACCGCTCCTGTTTGGTATCTACTTCTCTGAAGTACAGGCTAACACAGAAGGCCTTTGGCTAATGAAGTTCGCAGATGACTGCAAACTAGAAGCCATAGTCGAGTCCCCAAATGATGTGGACATCCTACAGAAGAGCCTCACTGAGACAGATGTCTGGTGTCAGAGCCATGGCCTCAAGTATAGTGCCAAAAAGTGCATTGTCATCCCCTTTGATAAAAACGCTATAGCTATGAACTACCACATAGGCAGCAGTCTACTTAACACTGAGTGTGTGATAAGAGACCGTGGGACCCAGGTGGACAGTAGTCTCTCCTTTGATAATCACATCGCCACAATAGTCAGAAAATCCTTCTACGTGGCACACCTCATCACAAAAGGGTTCTCATCCAGGAAAAAAGAGGTCATTGTTCCCTTCTACTCGACACTCATAGACCCATTATAGAGTACAATGCCCCTTTTGGAATGTACCTCACAAGACATCTGCAGCAGCTGGAAAGGTCACAGAAGTACCTCACAAAGAGGATTACTGGCCTCAAACAGATGCCCTACACTGACCATCTCAAAAAACTCCAGCTTTACTCCAAAGCATATTGCCTACTCCGAGGTGATTTCTGCCTAACATATAAAGCTATGTCAAACCCAGAGCTGTTGGACATGCTACACCTAAAGAAATCCCAATCTCTCCAAGGTACACACTCTAGGGACTTAAACCTTGTCACCACAATAAACAGAACATGCTGGAGGGATAGATTCCTGTTCCAGAGACTTCCCATACTCTGGAACAAGGTACCCATCTATGTCAAGCAAAGTTCCTCATTAGCACTCTTCAAGAAAAATCTTGATGAGTGGATGGGAAATAGGAAATACAGCCTGGGGATCACTTCTGTGGCTCTACTCAAGAGGGGCACAGGAAAATAACTTTCTTGGGTGGCGTAAGCCAGGGAACCTTGTTGGCTAGGCCTACTTAGGCCCTTGGGCCAGTAGCCAAATACTTACCTATGAACTTAATAAATATAATTAATGAGGCATAATCATTTATGTTCGGAGGAGAATATTTTCTTGATGTTGAAATATCAAGAGTTGTAAGCTTTAGTAGATATGTAACAAAAAAAACTCCAAGAAAAACCTAGCCAAGCTAGAGTTTTCACTGTGTGATTCCTTAAAATCTCTTGTAAAAGAGGATAATGGGATATATGCAAATGACCCCTTAAGGACATCGGGTGTTTTAGCTATATGGCAGTTCTGAACACTCATGATGTTTTTTTTTTAAGTCTATTAATTGTCAAATTCAGGCCAATAAATCCAGCCCCCACTAGTTATGCCTGAATTTTTCCATTTACAGACTTAAAAAGAAAAAAGTCATTGGCATTCAGAACTGCCATATAGCTGAAACACCTGATGTCCTTAAGGGGTAATTTGTATACATCCCATGATCCTCTTTTACAAGAGGTTTTAAGGAATCACCCAGTGAACACTCTAGCTTGGCTAGGTTTTTCTTGTAGTTTTTTTTTTTAGTAATTGGATTGACTATGTGTCCTGTTAGTCTTTATTAGATAAGTGGAATTTATAACTGTTCTTTACAGATGAATATAACTTTTCTTTGAATGAGATGTTAAAGAGAGGTTCCATCTGCCTGAGTTGGTGGTTAGTAAGGTGAATGTAAAAGATTCTACAGCACTTATTGAAAAAAGTGTAGGGGTGATTTATTAACCTTTGCATTCATTTTATAGCATAAAAAACTTTAAATCAATTATTTACACTCTCAGTTTATACATTCACAGTTAAAATTATTTAGAAGTTGTACTTTATCACATTTGCCAATATCACATTTCTTTACTTTATCACACTCAAGATGTAATGTCATACTCAAATTTACATAATTAAATGCTCCCATCCATATTCATTTTTAAACTTTTACCAAAATGATTTATTCTTTTTACAATCCCCCAAAAAACACTGCTTTGTTTCTGTTTTTCATGTCAGTCGACACATTTTCTTTCCACCATCACCTTATATTTCATAATCTAGTTCACCACTAACTTGTCTAATAAAATTCTCGACAAAAAAATCCTCTGCTTCATACAAAATGTCAAACTTTTTCTTTCTATCTTTCATTGCCTTTTTCCATCTTCTTTTAATTCCTTCCATGGGTACACCACAACAACTTCTAAAATCATATTATGCCATTATTTTCTTTTCCATCAATCTCACTTTTAATTTCCATAATTTCATTTTATTCTCGCATTCTGTTTCTTCCATCCTGTCCTTTTTTCTTTTCCCTGTTTTTCTTCTCATACATTTTTATATTATCATTCCATTTAGTCTTTTTTTACCTTTCTTATTAACCAAAATAAAAATGCACCAATGGATTTTTAAAATTCAAACCGCTGTCTTATTTTTATTATAAATTATCCCTCTTAAATGAAGCTAAAAAGATTTCTAATAACTCTTTTCCCATTTCAGTGGGAAACATATATATTATACCTAACTATGCTATTTTTCCAAATACATAAGTATTCAACATATATTTATTTTTTTGAAATGATACATAAAAAACTTTTCTACCAAGCTAACAGTTTTTTTTATTTGTTCTAGTATCTCTCTTCATTGACTTACAAAACTTTCATACTCACCAAATGTCACTCCTCAGTTTTTTATTTCCTTTAGTGTAAAATATATTTTTATTTATTTTATTTCCACTGGCATTTGATTACTGGGAAAATCTGACTAGGTAGGTGCTCGTTTTATTTTCAGTGAAGGCCCAGAGAGAGAAGCTCTAAAGTATTGCAAAAACAGTTTGAGAAAAATAATTTTTCAAACTTCAAAAATAATACAACAAACATCTACAGTTTAAAAATTATACCATCTTAAACATAATGTCACAATATTGGTTAAAGATAGATACAACTTATATGACAATGATTTAATTACTAGAGAATTTTAGCCAGTGTTTAGAAGTTAAGGTAAGTTAGTATAATACATACAGGGACTGCAATATGAAGTAAGAGAAAAAAACATAGTAATAGCATATTTAGATAGTGAGACGGTGAGAGAACTTGATTAAAGTTAGGAAATGAGTGAAGAAGGAGGTGTGATGACATTTAAGGAATGAACAGAAACTTGTTCATATTTAGGTATATAGTTTACTCTGGGGTTGAGAAAGAACATAACCACATTTTTGCTAGGAAGTCTTTCAAAATGGTTTTAAAGGACTAGAGGGAGGGTATTGACCTGGTGGATATAGGTAAGGAGATCTAGGCCTTAGCATTATGGTATAAGTACAGACCATCTTCATCTGATTTGATTGGTTTGTGGACCCAGAGAAATCTTTGGTCATTGAATCATAATAACTGAGTGAGAACATTGTTATGCACATTGATATTCATTGCTGGACAAGTAGAGGGATGCAGGATAACTTTATAGGTGGTAAAAATTGTGCATATTTTAGTTGGTAGGGTAGTTCTAACCAGTTTAGGTTTTTTTAGTGTTATACAGTGGTGGTTTCTAAAGGAGGTATTTGCTACTAATTTTGTTGCTACTTATTATAGCATTGCTGAAGTTTTGGTTTTTGTGATGCCTGGAGATTAGTAAGGATGGGAGTGCTATAAAGAAGTGAGGGACGGAGGCAAGTAGTGGCAAGAGTAGTTTTAGTTGTCTGTGTGAGAGAGTATTTGGCTCTATAAAGAATCCCTAGTTTTGGTGATTTTTTTTTAATGTAATTTTGCATACGCAGGTCAGATTTAAGATTGTCACCCACTACCATCACTAATAATTTCATGTAAGAAGTGAATTCAGTGGTAGTATTAAAAGACAGGATTTTAAATTTTGTTTTTTCTTGAGAGTGGGATTTGGTGAAAAAAGACTTTTTGGGAGGTGGGTTGAGCATGATGTTTGAGTTACAAAGCTATGTTTCAGTGGCTGTTAAAGCTTCCTTAGTAATTTTTTAGAGATGTACCACGTTATTTGATGTACATATGGGTGTGTAGTCACTTGCATATTGTATAAGGGAGGCCTGTTATGTGGATGTATGGATGGTGTTTGTGAGAATGTTAAACAGGAAGGGACCCAGGATAGAGCCCTGTAGTATACCAGTGGTGACTGGGCATTATGGCAAGTGGGTAGAGTGCCATTTTCCGAATGATACTTACTGGACAAGTAGCTTTTGAATCATAGCAGGTTGGGGTGCGATAGACCTATTAAGGGCATTTGAAGTAGTAGTTTGCTGTGACAAACTGTGTCGAAGGCTTTAGACAAGTCTTGAAATAAAGAGGAGACTAGTTTGCCATTATCTCTAGCTTTATTGACAGTAATTATAAAGGTTAGAAGTGCAGTGTTAGTACATAAGCTCTGTTGTGTGGGAGATATCAGTTCTTCCTGAAGGAGGTAGATTAGCAGTGTTTTTAATTCATTTTTCAAGTATTTGGGGGGTAAGATTGATATAGGCCTAAAGTTAGGGATGTCTGTTAAATTTTCTCCTTTGTGTAGAAGGATAATGTGTGATTTTTTTTTCAGAGACACAGAATATAGGATTCTTGGATTGGACTACTTATTAGGACTGAAACAGGAAAGGTAGTGCTATTAGCTGTTATTTTAAGATACTTGCTTGGAAGGTCATCAGCTGAAGTAGTACCACATCCACTTTCACCTTCAAATCATGCTCTATGTGTCTGTTGGGCAGAGCTGGGATTAGATGGTGGGGAATCCTTGGTTGCTATACTATCAGTGAAATAAGAGTTGAATTCTATTGCAGTTTAGAGTGGTGAGTTATTGGGAGACAGGGCAGGGTTACATTTTTGGCTGTGATGTAAGATTTCTTTAATGATTGACCACAATTTTTAGGGTTATGTTTACTATTGTTCTGAATGCTGTAATAGCATAGTCTTTTTTTCTTCATGTATTTGCTTTTTAGTACAGTTGCAGAGCATTCTGAAGTTTTCAAAATATTGTGATGTTTTATATTTTTGCAATTTTATTCACACTTTTTTCTATCCTGCATTAGCATTCTACTATTTTTGGATAGCTAAATTGCATTATTTGTTTTTAGTCTCTTGGGGGTGCAAGGCTATTTAGGATATTTAAGAAAGTTATACAGCATCACCTAAGTGGAGGATTTTTAGGATTTTCCAGTTAATAGATGATACTGTAGTAATGACTATTTCTGGGTTAAACTTGCACAGGTTGTGTGTTATTTTATACACATGTTGTTTAAGTGGATGTGTGAGATGTCTGACTTTATAGACTGGGAGATGGTCACTGAGAGAGTCTGACATTGTACCTGTGATGGTGAATTTACTAGGGTCCAATACTAGTATCCAGTCTACTAAGGAGTTTGATGTCATGTTATAATGTGTCGGACTATTAATTAGTTGCATTAAATTGTACACGTTCATGCTGGATGTAGGGGAGCTATAGGTTTTGTCCAACCAACTGATATTAACATCACCTAGTAGTATTTTTTTTCTTGTGGAATTGTTATGGATATCCATTGTAGGATATCCTCCAATTTATCCATATTGCAACCAGGAGGGATGCATAGGACAGTAATACATATTTTTTATATTTGTTTATTTTCAGGAAAGTAATAAGAAGCTTTGCTGGATTGGATTTTGGTATTGGTTTGTTGTAGGGGAAATGTGGTAGTTTTGGGGAAATATTAAAGCAAAACCACTACCCCTCCTCTTTATAATGTCATTATGGAATATAGTATAGCCAGAAGATGTAATTCAGAGTTGTTTATGCTAGGTTTAAGCCAAGTTTCAGTTACAGATAGAATATCAGCTTTGTGTTGGGTAATCCAGGCTTGTAGTTCAGCAGTTTTATTTCTTATGTTTCTAATATTTATGGTGGCAATAGTTAGATTACCTGGATGGGAGGGTTGACCATTGTGTGGTTAGAGTGGTGTGCGGAAGGCAATTGTCTTGATGTTGGTTGTGACAGGTGGTTTCAGGAATAGGGTGAATGTCTCCTTCTAGGAGGATTTTAGAATATTGGGGTATTATTGATTCATATTTTGGTGACTATTTTTCCACTTAATTTTATTTTGATTTAAGTTGAAATGGAGTTAATCAGTCTATATTTGGGGTAAAGGTGAGGAGTGTAATTAAATAGGTTTGGTGCGATGTGTGGAGAGTTTAGGAAGCACGGATAAATAGTTGGGATAGAGTTGGAGAGATGCTGAGAGTTATTATTGAGTCATGATAGGATGTGAGGTGACTCAGTAGAAGGACAAGAATATAAGATAAGCTATGGAGTAGCTTGATTAATTAAAGGGATCTGTATTTTATTGATGCAGGTAGTGGGGAAGAGGGAAAGAATAAGGAAGCAAGACATAGCAAGGATGTATGATATTTAGTGGTGGTGCAGTCTGAAAGCTGATACAAGGTAGGTAAGAAGGAAGCATTTTCTATGAAGGAAAAGAGTTAGCTTATCCTGGTATCTTCACTTATCTTTCTGAAATGAATGTAATAGAGGGTCTGAAAGGATAGAGTATGAGGATGTTGTTAAGCTAGGGAGTATTGTGGGTTTATTTGTGGAAAATAGAAGCTGAAATGTAGAATAATAGGTACTGTTGGGCTGGGGTCTTAGTATGACAGGATATAATGCATTGAAGTATGGGAGACAGAGAGAGAGAGAGAGAAAGGTTGTTAGGAATGATATTAAATGTTGGAAGCTGGGAAATGGGGAAATGGAAACAGGAGTGTTTGTATGATAGTAGTAAAGTTGTTTGTGGAGGGTAGGGTATGTGTATCACAGGTGAATGACGCATGTTGGGAATATGGGAAGAATAGTGGTAGAGTAAGAAGAGGTGGGTGGGAACTGGGGGTGGGGTAGAGCAGTGAAGTGAAACCAAGCTGAGTGTAGCAGGCTTCCCATCCTCAGGTCAATTATTACATAGTGTAATCAGTTTATAGCAAGTGCAAAGTAATTAACAAGGAGGCACAAAGTACAGCAGGTTTTCTTTCATTTACTGACTGCAGAAACCAAGAAGGTAGGGAGACTAAATAACTGGAATATACAGTGTACTCTACTGATCAAAAGAAAGGGCAGAAAGGATAGCGGACAACTTAGGAAGTGATCCTTAGAGTCAGTGCAAGGACTACAGCCACTTTCTAGCACAGGGCAGGCACATAATTGACTAATTAAAGTTAATACACAGCAAGGCTCTTCATGTTAAACTTGCTTACATTACACAATTACAATATTCTCAGTGAGAACTTTTGCAGAGGTGGGCCTTGTAGCAAAGCTCCTGCAATTTCAGGGTTGGATGTAGTGAACACAGGTTATGAAAGGTAAAAAAAGAGAAAATCTGTACTAAACTGAAATATTGTATGCAGGCAATAAAGTTAATGCTTATTCCTACACATGAAAGAAGGACCAGGGTGAGTCAGAGCAAGAGAATATGGGCTGCTGTAAAAATAGAGAGAAGGTAAGAAAATTTATGAATGTAAGGTCAAAATATATTTAGCAGGAGCTTTACTGACTGAGAAACACAGTAATATAATGTATATAGCTGTATGTTAGCAATTATCAGAAAATAGCACTACACTGATAAGCACAATATAAAACTGTCACCTAGTAAACATTCATTGAATTAATCAGTATGTCAAAAGAATGTTATATATACCAAAACATCGTCCACTGAAATTATATACATACTTGTTAAATGGCACATGCTCAGCATACATAAAGCTTATTTGACTTGAATAAAATCGATACAAATACAGCACACTGTCAAGGAATTTTCATTGGTCTATACAGTCTTAGAACAAATACAGTAAACTCTCAGTTAACCAGAACTCAAGCAACCGACACTGTCAAGCAACTAGCAAAAAAAAAAAAAACATGTAGAACGAACAAGAGAGGACCACCACGATGAATGTCATAACATGAAATTTAATTCTTCTTAAAACAAAAGATAAGTGCTTTCACATGCTAGCAGAGCACAGTTCTTCAGATCTTTCAAAACAGTTAGAAGTGCTTCCTATATATATCTATAAGCATCACCTTCATAGAAAATACCTGAATCAATCATTCAATTAACAATTCAACCTATTATGCCCTAAATACAATTCCATTTAAAGGGTAATAGGATACCTTTGAATAGCAAAAACAGCCATTATATTCAATCCAGTACTTACATTCAACCTTATATCTCGTTGCCATAAAACTATATGGACAAAACATTCCTTCATATAAAATGCAATATATGGCTATTCAACTGTCATGGATTTGTGTATGTATATAAAATATATAAAACGTAATATAATGTGTAATATATATAGAACACTAATATTAGCCATGTCAAATAAATAAGTGACTATATGTAAAAGAAATTTTAAAGTCAACATTGACACATTATAAATTCTATTGGTGTTTTTTTTATATATATATATATATATATATATATATATATATATATATATATATATATTCAGGCCTACTAGCTACATTCAAACCATATTTAATTAACGTAGAACTATGTAGGCAAAGCATTCCTTCACATTAAATACAAAATATAACTATACTTCTATCTCAAATTATTTATAAATATATGAAGATGTATAAAAACATAATCTAAAATAAAATATATAAATGCTAATATTTAGAAGTGAATATATAGTCATGTATGGAAAAAATTCTACCTCTAAACATAAATGTTCTACATAGATTTAAGTGCATATACACTCAAATAAATAAATCGATGTATTCAATTTATATTTGACTGTAGGTCAAAATATATGCATCTCATGTTCACACTTAAAAAATACATATAAAAAATACATATAGAAAATACAAACACTACAAATTCATGCTTATTGATCTGAGTTCATTTACATGTTTGTGCTTCTAGCACTGGCTTAACACTTACAAAATTATTCAAACCTGGATATATGTATTTTTTATATGTATTTTTTAAGTGTGAACATGAGATGCATATATTTTGACCTACAGTCAAATATAAATTGAATACATCTATTTATTTATTTGAGTGTATATGCACTTAAATCTATGTAGAGCATTTATGTTTAGAGGTAAAATTTTTTCCATACACAACTATATATTCACTTCTAAATATTAGCATTTATATATTTTATTTTAGATTATGTTTTTATACATCTTCATATATTTATAAATAATTTGAGATAGAAGTATAGTTATATTTTATATTTTATGTGAAGGAATATTTTGCCTACATAGTTCTACATTAATTAAATATGGTTTGAATGTAGCTAGTAGGCCTGAATATATATATATATATATATATATATATATATATATATATATAAATAACACCAATAGAATTTATAATGTGTCAATGTTGATTTTAGAATTTCTTTTACATATAGTCACTTATTTATTTGAAATGGCCAATATTAGCGTTCTATATATATATTACACATTATATTACATTTGTATATATTTTATATACATATACAAATCCATGATAGTTGAATAGCCATATATTGCATTTTATATGAAGGACTGTTTTGTCCATATAGTTTTATGGCAACCAAATATAAGGTTGAACGTTAAGTACTGGATTGAATATAATGGCTGTTTTTGCCATTCAAAGGTATCCTATTACCCTTTAAATGGAATTGTATTTAGGGCCTAATAGGTTGAATTGTTAATTGAATGATTGTTTCAGGTGTTTTCTATGAAGTTGATGCTTAAAGATATATATAGGAAGCATTTCTAACTGTTTTGAAAGATCTGAAGAAGCGTGCTCTGCTAGCACGCAAAAGCGCTTATCTTTTGTTTTAAGAAGAATTAAATTTCATTTTATGACATTCATCGTGGTGGTCCTATCTTGTTTGTTCTACATATTGTTTCTTGGTTTCTTGATTTAGACCTTTCGGCTACAACGGTATCTTCCTTTATATCAAAAAAAAAAATCAAAGAAATACAGTACAATTTTCATGTGTTGCACTTTCTGCCCCCCCCGCAGAAACATACTTTACGTTTTTAGAGTTTTAGAGTTTTAAAACGGAAGATAGGAATAAATTTCATTTCTCCCCAACCTGAGATCAAGTCAAACCAAACAAATAGTATAGGCTACAGTATTAGTCAGGTCTGTTTTTTAATAGGAACTCTCAAGCAACCAGAAACTACAGTTATCCAGCATCTACCAATCCCCAAGGGTGCTGGTTAACTGAGAGTTTACTGTAGAAATGTAATAACACTGTCATACCTACCCTGTGAAGGAAGATGGTGACTGAGTGGATGTGGAGACCAAAGTGAATGCTGCTAGACTTAAGTAGTCCCCTGAGTTGCTTGTTGAGACTAATGAGGGAGTTTTTTTTTTTGTCTTTTTGACATAGCCTTTCCTGTTTTTGGACAGAATTTTCGATCTTTGGTTGTACAACATATTTAAACTGGGAACAGCAAGGCAGCTTGTTTTTGGAGTTTGTCCCAGATTTATTTTGGTTTGATACAACTGTTTCTATGCAGTCATTTACATGTTTGTACAGGGTTTTACAAACATTTTCATGTAGGCCACTATGTTCTCTGAGTTTGAGGGGGCTTGAAATTTAGTTATGCCATTACTTAATAGGAGATAGGGAGCCTTGGAAAAGTTCTTAAAGGTTCTGGGGTTTGTTGGAATTTATTTATGCCATTACTTAATAGGAGATGGGTAGCCTTGTAAAAGTTCTTAAAGGTTCTGGGGTTTGCTGATAATTCATCCTTTTTATTTATTTCAAAGGTTACCACTTTGTGATCTTATCTGACCACAGAGGACATTACATGGGGTGGGGGAGTGGTTGGAATGTTCCCTCATATTTGTGAGTACTAGATCCACAATGGGTGGTGCAGTGGTTAGCTTTGTCACCTCACAGCAAGAGGTTCTCTGGTTTGATTCTCTGCTGGTGTGCCTTCTGTGTGAAGTCTGCATGTCCTCCCTGTGTTCATGTGGGTTGCCTCCGGATGTTCCATTTTTCTTCCACATTCCAAAGACATACCGTGGGACCGTGGTGGTGGTGGTGCTGCGGTAGCATTGTCACCTCACAGTAAGATGCTGTCCGGTTCAATTCTCAGCTAGAGCGTCTTCTGCATGGAGACATGCGTGAATGGGCGTCCCTTCGTTGAAGGTTGTGTGTCAGGCCTGGCAAGCCGGTATGTAAAAATCAACTGGCAATCATTAGCGGACCAGAGTTCCGCTGTGGCGACCCCTAACCGGGAAAGGCCGAAAGACACAAACAAACATTACAAAGGCATACCATAGGTGGATTGGACACTCTAAATTGGCCCTGGTGTGAGTGTGTGTGTGAGTTTGCGGTACACCCTCTGTGGAGGGTTGGGCCTTGGGCTAGCAACCTGACCCCATAAAACCCTAAGTGCTACAAAAACAAATGAGTGCCTGGAGGAGCACTTGTTGCTGAATATGCTGAATGGCATGAATGAAACTGAGAGAGAGAGAGAGAGAGAGAGATCCAGGATATTTGTACCCCTCATAGGTGTGCAGACTAGCTGTTCCAGGGTCTTTGGATTGTCAGACTCCAGTAATCTTTGATCCTGCATGTTAGTAGTTGTGTATATGTATCCCAGTTTATGGTGGGATAGTTGAAAGCACCCATCAAAAAAAATTTCTCCAGAGCTCTCCCCCTCTAGGAAATGGCACCAGTATCCAGAACTATACCAAATTACTATACGCACATTTATATAGATGCATGGAATCAGGAATACCTGACAGGACTAAATAATCCTCTGTGAGGAAGAGTAGACCTGCCTGGTGGACATCTGCAATAAATAAACTCTATAAAAAATAAAATTTGCTGTCCAGGACCAGGAAGGAGCAGGTGCCCAACTGGAAGCAATCTCTCCTTAGCCTAAACAAGCAAATAAGAGCAGTAGTGAAATCCTTCAAAGCAAACTTCAAGATCAAATTGGCCACATCTACTAGGGACAGTCATAAGGCCTTCTTCACATATGTCCGCAATCTCAAAGGTAGCACCCAGATCTGTTCAGAACTGGTGGTCAAGGACACCACATATTCAAATGCTGTAGCTATACCAATCTTGCTGGCTGACAGATTCAGTGAAAATTTCACCCCTCTATCCCACCCATCAGTAAATCAGGACATTCCCAGTATTGCCCCCTTCCCCTTACATCTAGGGATTAGGTCATCACTGCTCTCTCAAAGGCAAAAAAATACAGCCTCCATGGGATCTGATAACATCCCAGGCTGCATCCTACATGAACTCAGGCAGGAATTTGCAGCACCATTAGGCTCCCTATTCCACCAAAGCTTGAGTACTGTTTTTTGTCCCAGCTGAGTGGAGGACAGCAACTGTCATCCCTTTACACAAAGGTGGAGTGTCCACTAATCTGGGAAATTATAGACCCATCAGCCTAACTAGTCTGATCTGCAAGGCCATGGAATGGATTATCATGGACCTCATTAACAAGGACATTGGCAACTTCCAAACACTCGATCCCACACAGTATGGCTTCATGAAGGGGGTGTCATGTCTGTTAAATCTGGTCGACTCTTTTGAGACAGTCACCAAAGCCATGGATGAGGGGAAGACAGTGCACACCACCTACCTTGACCTGGCCAAAGCTTTTGACACTATTCTCCACTTGGGCATAATAGATAAACTTTCTCATCTAGGCATCAATCCATATGCTACCAGATGGGTAGCCAACTGGCTCACTGATAGAACCCACCTAGTCAAAATAGGGAAAGCCACCTCAAGCAGTAAACCCGTATTGAGTGACATACACCAGGGTTCGGTCTTGGGGCCTCTGTTATTTGGGATATACTTTTCTGAGGTACAGGCTGAAACCAGTGGGCTATGGCTGACCAAGTTTGCAGATGACTGCAAGTTGGGAGCTGTCATCAATTCTCTTAGTGACACGGACATCCTCCAAGCGGGTCTCACCCAAATAAATGACTGGTGCCAGAAATATGGCCTCAAGCTGAATACAAAAAAAAATGTGTCATCAGCCCCTTTGGGGAGAGAGATGTCACCGCAAATTATAACGTTAATAACAATGTTCTAATCACCTAGTCAGTCGTGAGGGATTTGGGCACCCAGGTTGATAGCAGCCTGACTTTTGACCACTATGTTGCTTCGATTGTATGGAAAGCTTTCTACATGACCCACCTCATAAGTAAGGGTATCACATCCAGGGACAAGGAGGTCATAACATCCCTGTATTTCTTCCCTTATAAGGCCCATTCTTGAGTATAACGCCCCATTCGGCATGTACCTTGCAAGCACATGCAGCAGGTGGAGAGACCACAGTGGTTCCTCACCAGGAGAATCCAGGACCTCAAAATTCTACAATACACAGATAGGCTAAAAGCCCTATCCCTCTACTCTGTTTCATACAGACTCCTCAGAGGTGACCTATGTCTGGCATACAAGGTGATCTCAGACCCTGTCTTAATAGGACTGCTGCATATCCACAAGTCAAGCTCCACTAAAGTAACCCAAACACCTGGCTTCAACCTGGTCTGTGACATCAGTAGGCCTTACTGGAGGGACAGATTTGTGCCACAGAGACTCCCCCATCTATGGAATAGAATCCCTCTCCACATCAAGCAGAGTCCCTCTTTAGCCCTTTTTAAGTGCGATCTGGATAACTGGATGGGAATGAGAAAATACATCCCTGGGAGTCCACCTGTGTCCCTGCTGGACAGGGGCATTGGGTGCTGATTTGTCTATGCATGGGATAAACTCTTGGCTAGGCTTATAAGGGCCTCAGGGCCAATAGTCTAGTAACTTCCGATGATTCTATGATCCTATGAATATTGTGTTGGACTGAATTGTGAGTGTTTATAGTACATTCAAGTGTGTGGTATGGTTATCCTGTGTCATAAATGGGAACCTATAGATAGCAATGATATGGTATTGTACTTTACCTAAGATTAGTTGGATGTGGAGTAATTCATACATGACATATTGTTTGTCCAATCTTGAGGTGTGCTTACTTTTTATGTAGATTCAGACACCTCCCACCTTTTGTCCATTCTTGTGCTGTAGTTTGTCTAATTGTGTGGAAGGCATTATAGCCTTGCATTGCTGGGAAGCTTTCCATGGCTTTAAACTATGTGTCAGCAACTGCACAGATGTCAACACTCTCCAGGGTGAGAAGCGCTTCCAGGGAGATGAGCTTCCTGTTGGTACTCCCAGCTTTGAGCAGTAACACATTTAGTTTATCTTGAGTGCAGTTTACTATTTTGGAAAGTTTTATCAGATTTGCATTGCCTAAAAAAGGCACTACAAGGGTGGATAATGTGTTGGCTAGTATCTGAAAGTCTACTTGGGACAAGCGCAGACCTTCCCCAGCAAAGCAGCATAATTTGTCAATCATGTCCTTCCAAGCTGACTAATATTGGACCCCATTAGAATGACATCAGTAACTAAGACAATTGTTAAAGTCAATTATCTTCTGTTTATATTACGGTATCATCCTTGGAGAATGTAGAATGCTGCTCAATACTCAAACCCACTAGGTACACATAGTCTGAAAGCTCTATCATGTCTCTCGTCATATAATCTAGCAAGGTATGTCTGAGGTCATTAACACCCACATGGACTATGACAGAGTCATGCTGGTTCTTGTGGTTCAATGTCCTGAGTGCACGTGTGATCTGGTGGATCATTGTTCCTGATAGGCAAGTGACCGTGACTGTCTTCTTGCTCAGCCAGTGAGAGTGCCATCAGTATGTCTCACAATAGAGTCTCCAATTACCAATATATTGAGTTTTGTGGAAGTTTAAAACACGCAAAAAAAGTAGCAGCTTGCCTTAAGGGCTTAGAGGCTGAGACACTGACAGACATGGTTGTATGTGTCCTGGGGACTGTTGTCTTTGGTGAGTGTTTGGAAAGTTGCAGAGGGAAGTGTATGGAAGGCCTTTGAAGTCTGAGTGGATTGCATTTTTGAGAGCCTCAGCATGTGTGAATTTGTGTCTGATCCATAGTAGCTGTAGTGTGTGTTACTGGCAACCTGTTTGGAGATATCAGTGTCAATATCATACCTCTCAACTGTACAGATTTTCGCTGAATGTCCAGATTTTTGCCTCCTATTTTTGGTGTGTTCCTCCTAAAATCTGTAGTTTTCTGGCAAATAGCTGAGGACTTGAAGTCATTAAATAATGACAAACATTTGAGTTTGACTCCACATCCTTTAGAAAATTCATGATAATGCAAAACCTATTATTCTGTCAACTTTCTAAATTTGTAAGAGCAATATTTAAAATCTGTCCCTATTTGCCCCCCCCCCATCATTTTAGGCTTTGTCCAGATTTTTTGCTGTAAGAGGTTGAGAGGTATGGTCAATATGCAAGAGCTTTGCCTCCAAAGACATAGTGGAATTACATCTCTCATATACTGTGTCAGCCTGCTTAAGAATAAGGTGGTTGTCAGTAAACATGAGACAATTGCTACATTGTCTCAAGATGCCCATTTCCACCAAGTTGGTTACAGAGACAGTAGGAAAGTGCACATTCATGGCTGTCGATCCTCTTTTTTTGTGATCTGTGAGGGGGTGCATTTGGGGTTTGGAGTTGTAGGGCAGGGAGGAGAGATCTAGGCTTGATCTAAAACAACACTCTTGTAGTAATGCTTCTCAGTGGGCAAACTAGCTGAGCTACACTCAGCTAGATACTTTAAAAAATGGTAGAATAAATTGTATATGAAAAGTTAAAATTGTAGGTGCCTGCTTCTATGCAGGGCACTGTAAACCAATGCTACACAGATCAGCACAGGTTATAGGAGATGAGTTAGAGAGGAATCCAATCAGCAAACTGTAAAAATGGAGTATAAGTATATATATAGAGCTCAGATCCTGTAGCAATTCACAATTTTGTCACTATTATGAGTGAAGCTACAGGACTAGACTAAGGTCCCCAGACCAAGTAAAATGCAAGCAGAAAAAAATACAGTAGAAATGTGATACATGGGGCTCACATCCTACAGCAATTCACATTTCTCTCACTAGTGTGAGTGGTACTACAAAATTAAGTTCTCCAGACCAAGTAAAATCCCATAGAAACAATAGAGTAGAAATGTAATAATTAATGCTCACATCCTGCAGCAATTCATAATTCTCTCTCTAGTGTGAGTGATACTACAAGACTAGGGTCCCCAGACTAAGCAAAATGCAACAGTAAAATGCAGTAGAAACATAATACATGAAGCTCAGACCCTACAGCAATTCACACTGATATGAAACAGAGGATAACTCAAGCTTTAAGTGTCTAATGGGAGTGACTTATCAGTTTGAGCTGTGTGTGTGTCTAGTAGAAATAGCACTGGGAGGGTCTTGCAAACTCTAATTTTACAGTAGGTGTGGGCAGCTGCAAAGGCACCAAGTTTAAAAGCACAAGAGTTGTGTGGGTGGGTAAGAAAATATCCAAAAATCAATGCAATCAAACAGCAGTTTTATATTTAGAGCCCTTGTAGCTGAAGAGAAATGTAGGTGAATACCTTAAATAAGAAAACTGTTTCTCAGCTTCTCCAACTAATTAGCTAGATCTAATTCCTATTCAATCAGTGAATGCAAAAAGAATGTTTCCTAACTTACCCTAGCCAACAACTTTTAAGATTTTGAGAAAAAAAATTTACTGTAAAATAAAGTCTAAAATACAACAAACATTAATATAATATTGCCAAAATCACAAAGCAATGGAAATATTTA
This sequence comes from Protopterus annectens, assembly GCF_019279795.1. Lineage (NCBI taxonomy): Eukaryota > Metazoa > Chordata > Ceratodontiformes > Protopteridae > Protopterus > Protopterus annectens. The sequence continues at coordinate 934,673,962 of NC_056729.1, forward strand.
AACTTTAAATGTAGAAAATCCAAAAAATCAAATCAGTCAAACAGCAGGTTTAAACTCAGAACTCTTTTAGCTAAAGAGGGATGTATGTGAATGCCTTAAATAAGAAACCAATTGCTCAGCTTCTATCACTCATTAGCCAGATCTAATTCCCATTCAGTAAATGAATGCAAAAATAATGTTTCCTTACTGACGCTAGCCAGCAACATATAAGACTTCAAAGGAAAAAAAGCTCTGCAGTAAAATAAAGTTTAAAATACAACAAACTGTAGAGTAATAATACCAAAATCCAAAAGTAATGCACATCCAGACCTTAAATGTAGAAATCCAAAACTCAGTCCAGTCAAATGGCAGTTTTAAACTCAGAGCTCTTGTAGCTTCCAGGTCCTATTTTTATTTTCCTCCTCTGAAATCTCCTACTAATTGATTTTTCACTATCTTGTTCTTCTGTTCTCTCCATTTCTCCCTCTTTTTCTTCTTTGCTTTCTAAAATTCAAAGTTTGTTCTCTTCCTGTATTAATAGCATTGCTTTGAACTATTTCTTCTCTATTTATTGTTTGACCTTTCTTCATTATCCCCTTCCCCATACCCACCTTTTCTTTAGCATCTTCTATAGTACTGTTTCTACTGTTTGCCTTTCCTTTGAGCTTTTTTCTTCATCTACTCTTTCCTTTTCTAATAAGGGATAGTCAAACCAGAAGTGTCTAAATTCTTTACATTTTCTGCAAACAGGCTTATATATTTTTTGCTATATTTCCTTCTCTTGTAGCTTTCAGGCTTTATTTTTATTTTCCTTCTCCAAAATCTTCCACCAATTGATTTTTCACTATCTTGTTCTTCTGTTCTCTCAATTTCTCCCTCTTTTTCTTCTTTGCTTTATAAAATTGAAAGTTTGTTCTCTTCCTGTATTAATAATATTGCTTTGAACTATTTCTTCTCTAACTATTTATTGTTTGACCTTTCTTTAGTATTCCCTTCCCCATACTGACCTTTTCTTTTAACATGTTCTGTAGTACTGTTTCTACTCTTTGTCTTTCCTTTGAGCTTTTTTTTCAGCTACTCTTTCCTTTTCTAATAAGGAACAGTCAAACCAGAAGTGCCCCAATTCTTTATAATTTCTGCAAACAGGATTATATGCATTTTTTTCTATAAGTCCCTCTCCCCTATTGGCCACACCTTTGTTTGTTACAGTTTTGTACTAAATGATTTTCATCTGCACAGAAATTACATGCTTTAGGCTGGCCCCACCTAACAAATCCTCTCTTAACATTTACAATTACTGTAGTTGAAATATGTTGGCTTTTCCCATCCTTTACATCTTTTTTACGCACACTTCCCAACTTCCAGTCTATACATTTCTTTCATCACATATTTTTTTTAAATTCATGTACTTTAATACATAGTGAAAGAAAAATGTTTTAGCTTATGGTCATCCATATCTGATGTCATAAACTGCAGATTTATTTTCTTTTTTAGCTGTAGTCCAAAGCTCTGAAATAAATAGTCTTTCCATGGTGCTACTATACTTCTTTTTTCAGCCTCAGTCATAATTTTTTCCAGCAGGTTAAGGCTTTCAAATATTACTTCACAAAAATGTTCATCTCCCAAATTAATTAATAAACTAATGTCTTTAAAGTCAGACTCTAGTGGCAAATTAATACTGTCCATAATATCATTCCTATTCACATTGTCATAATTTTTTACTTTTTATTGTTATCACTTGTCATTTTCTCTGTGGCTATTGTGGAACTGCAAATCTTAGTCCCCTCTCAGTTTCCTTTTCCATTCTTTCTTCCCTTGCTATATCTGTATGATTTTGTTTTCTTTCTTGTAACAAAAAACCCAGTTGCAGAGGTAGACCCTTAAAACTGGCTACCCCACTAACCAAGAATACCTTCTATCTTTTACACTCACCATCTGTTGCTTCTGTTTCCAATCTGTTAGTTTCTTCCTCCTGTAATACTCTCCACCATGTCAGTCCATTATCCTTCCTCTCCTTCCTTTGGCTTGGCCTGGTTCATCAAATCTACTAGCACTTTTATATCCAAACGTCCAATCTCCAACTCTGAACCAATTATTGTACCTCTTTGTCTTCTTTCAGTAAGTTTTCTCCTGCTCCTCTCTCTGTCTTTGCTGCACTTTTCTCCATTTTGGAATTTCCAGAATTAAAGTAGCAGCCCTCTGGCACCACCTAGCAGTTACAGACATTGCTTGCTTCCTCTCCTCCAAAAAATAGTTGTTTTTATTGATTGATATCACTTATATAAATACAGTACTTATTATATACATATTTACATTATTTACAATTATTTACACTTTTAACAATGTCACTGAAAGATATATTAACAAACACTCCCCCCACTCTTTCTTCCACAACCAAGCACGTATTTTCTTCAAAACTTCTGCTGTGTCCATTTTCCATTGAGTTTAATTTCTTTTAATATTCGCATCCATAATGTCCAAAAAATATATATTATTTTGTCCATTTTTTTACATCTTCTTGTTTTTTTCTCATCATAATATCCATACTCAATCATGTCCATATTTAGTTGTTCAACTTTTGTAAAACCCTCTAACATTTTATTCTTACATAATTCTCCCCATAGTTTATTCACCCTCACACAACTCCAAAATACATGTTCAGTTGTTTCATATTCACCACAATTAATACATATTCTATCTTGTCTTCTTTTATAAGGCATATTTGTCTTAATAGGCAAATTGCTTATAGATAATCTCCAAAGAAAATCCTTGCATTCATGTATACTCTTATACTATTGTAACAAGTTGTTATTGCTTTCTTTTTTATATCTAAATGTTTCCAAGGGTCAACCAAATAATATGTTCTCACAATATCTGAATACCATTCTTTCCTATTCTTTTCAGTCTCATTCACTTTTAATTTCCACAGTATAATTTTATTTTGATATTCCTTTACTTCTTCATTCATAACATATTTGATACTTTTCTTTATTTCCACTTTTTCCCAAAAACTTTTATACTTTTAATATAAAATAATCTCTATAAAGTTCTTATTTGTATTAGAATGTACTTTCAAGGCTCTATATAAATTCAGCAATGCTGCATAGACAACTGGATTTATTAAGCATAATCCTCCTAGCTCTTCTTTCATATATAAAATCCCCCCTCTTGACTGGGTTTCATCTTGATCACCATATAAAGGAAAATATAATAGACATTAATTCCTTCTCATATTGTTCTGGCAACATAGAAGTGTTAGCTATATATGCTATTTTACCTAACAGGATAGACTTTATCAAATGCACTTTCTTCCTATATGACAATCTAAATGTCTTCCAAAAGTTACATATTCCTTGCTTTCTTGAAATGCCTTTTCCTGTTGCTTATTCTTATAATCATTTAATCCAAATACTATTCCTAATACATCTATAGATTCTTCATTAAATTTTATGTTTCCTATTTCCCTCTTAACCAAAGCCTTTTTTGTCTTAATTTATACATAGACCAATCTTTCTTAATGATTTATTTAACTTCTCGTGTATCTCTTTCATCCATTCTTTATTTCGAGTAATGAGTACAACATCATCTGCATATGCATACATTATAGGTATTTGCAATCCATCTGTCATCTTATATCCTGCAATATTTTTCATTTTATTAATCTTATTCACTATGACATTCATAACTAAAGAGAACATGATACTGCAAGCTGGACATCCCTGTCTTATTTTATATTCTCTTTTTATTTTTTCAGTTATCCATCCATTCACATTTATTCTAACATTATTCCTTTCATATACTGATTTAAACACCTGTATTATTTTTCTGCTTATATTATAGGCTTCTAAAATTTCCCATAAAGAATCATATTGTATTTTATCAAATGCCTTACTTAAATCTCCTATCATAATCTTTGCTTCCACCTTCCTATTTATAATATCATTTATTACTTCTTTTATTATCCATAATAAATCTTGACTACCTTTTTTCTTTTCTGCTGAATATTGATTCATTAAGTAACTTATCTATTTTATTCATTGACCTTTTAGTCATTATTATCATAAGTATTTTATAGTCTGTATTATTTAACACTATCATTCTCCAATTCCTTGTGTTCAATGCATCATCTTTTTCTCCTTTTTTCTGTATGAATATTATTATTCCAGTAAATATTTCTTAATCTACTATTCCCAACTCTATCATTCAATACTTCTACAAATATTATTTTTGCCATATTTCCATTTCCTTCTACACATGATATTCAATACCATTTAATCTTGTTGTGGTATTCAAACTAATGTATTTTAATACCTCATTTAACTCTTTCCACTTATCCTTTGTTCCAAACTTTCATTATCTTCTTCAACTAACTTATTACCTTCATACTTTTGATTTCGCTTTGCTTCTTTTTTAATAAATGATTGCCTTATATGTTCTTCATCAGTTCCACATATCCCTTCTTGAGTCATTACTTTCTTTCCTTCTTTATCCTTTAACTCCCTTATTACCATTTTATTTTTTTTCACCAACTTATTTAAATAGGGTGCTACCTCTTCTTTTCTTCCTTGTAAACACTATTTTGCTTATCTACTAAATTCTTAATTCTTACTTGATTATTTTCATATATTTGTTTCTCTTTTTCATGGAAAGCTCTTTCTTTGTTTATCAGTTCTCAAAATATTGCTTGGCTTACTGTTTTATATTTTGCTTTTGCTTTTTTCCCTTATTCTCTATACAATCTAAAAAGCATTTTTTTTATATTTTTCTTTAAGACATATTCACTAACTTATCTAAATTTCATAAGACATTCTCAAATTTATATGATCTTTCTATAACGTAATTATTTCTCTCCTATCCTCTTGCTTTAATTCTTTTTCATTAATCCTTTAAATTCCTTTACCTATTTTTATATATTCTTCTTCCTCATATATTTTTATCCATCCCCCAACCCCAGCAAAAAAGACCACAGTGAAAAACTTCTCAAAAGCAAACTTCACACTTCTTAAGACTGGAGTGGTATCCTTCAAGGCCCCTGAGCCAGTGGAAACCACAACCCACGCTGCTGATACCCTTATAAATGCCTTCTACGAGCACCTCCAGGAATGTATGGATCAAGCAATCCCTAATAAAATCAAGACCCTTTCCACCAAAGGCAGGCGCCCGGTCTGGTGGACCCCAGCCATAAACAAACTCTACAACAAGAGGAGAAAGTTACTACATGACAGAGCAAAATCCCTAAAAGGGAAGGCATCTCTGATCAATACTAGCAAAAAACTACGATCACTCATAAAATCATCCAAGGCCAACTTTGAGAGAAAAATCGCTAAAGACACAAAAGACAATCATAAGGCCTTCTTTAGCTATGTTAGAATCCTGGGTGGAAACTCCCAGATGTGCTCAGAATTAGTCCAAAATGATACAAAAATCACTGAACCCACAGACATTGCCAACATACTGGCAGACAGGTTCAGTGCAAATTTCTCCCCTCCCCCCCAAAAGGAGAAATATCTATCCCACTAGAGTCTAGCCTCCCAAACATCTCAGATGCCCAGGTGAGAGCTGCTCTCTCTAAAGCAAAAAAACACAGCATCAATGGGACCAGACAGTGTCCCCGGCTGTGTGCTACACGAACTCAATGAGGAACTAAACCCACACATAAGGCTGCTGTTTAATCTTAGCCTTACTACAGGATACGTACCCAAAGAATGGCGTACGGCAACTGTGGTCCCACTCCACAAAGGCGGTGCTTCTACGGACCCTGGAAATTACCGCCCCATAAGCTTGACGAGCCTAGTCTGCAAAGCTATGGAGAGGATCATAATGGAACTCATAAATAAAGACATTTGGGACCTACATACACTGGATCCTACCCAATTTGGCTTTGTCAAGGGCAGATCCTGCCTCTTGAACTTGGTCGACTTTTTCGAAACAGTCACTAAGGCCATTGATGAGGGTAAGGCAGTTCACACAGCCTACCTTGACCTAGCAAAAGCGTTCGACACAATACCCCACTCGGGCATCATAGAAAAGCTCACCAGCTTAGATGTAAACCCATATATCACAAGATGGGTTGCAAACTGGCTCAAGGACAGAACCCACAGGGTTAGAGTTGCTGGTGCCATGTCAGACTCTAAGCCGGTCACGGGCGGTGTCCCACAGGGCTCAGTCCTGGGCCCCCTCTTGTTCAGCATTTATTTTTCTGAAGTGCAGGCAAACATAGGGGGATTGTGGCTGACAAAATTTGCAGATGACTGCAAACTGGGCACCATAATTGACACTCCATCAGACACAGACATCCTCCAGAGAGGTCTCATAGAAATGGATAACTGGTGCCAGAGCCATGGCCTTAAGCTAAATGCCAAAAAATGTATAGTCATACCCTTTGGGAAAAACAAGGTAACCCCTAATTACCACATAGGTGGTAATCCATTAAACATGGAAGAAGTTATCTGGGACCTGGGGACCCAAGTTGACAGTAACCTCTCTTTTGACACTCACATTGCCAAAGTGGTTAGGAAGACCTTCTACATTGCCCACCTGATCATGAAGGGATTCACATCAAGATCAGGAGAGGTCATTGTACCCCTGTACTCTTCACTTATCAGACCAATGATTGAGTACAATGCCCCATTCGGAATGTACTTTACCCGACACCTGCAGCAGTTGGAAAGATCCCAAAAGTTCCTCACCAAAAGGATAAAGGGGCTCAAACATATGTCATACGCTGCCCGACTGAAGAAACTCCAGCTCTATTCAGTCGCATACCGTCTGCTCAGAGGTGATCTGTGCCTGACATACAAGGCCATGTCCAACCTGGAATTAATGGACATGCTCCACCTCAAAAAATCCAATCCACCAGAGCCACGAGAGCAAGAGACTTAAACCTCAACACGGATATAAATAGGACGTGCTGGAGGGACAGATTCATCACCCAGAGACTCCCTACACTATGGAACAGAATCCCAGTCCATGTGAGGCAGAGCCCCTCACTGACTCTGTTCAAGAGAAATCTTGACGAGTGGATGGGAGATCGTAGGTTTACCCCGGAAATCATCTCTGTGTCACTGCTGGACAGAGGCACAGCAAACTAATGGGTATAGTATTCTCATCCTAAGGGGTGGTGAAAGCCACACACATTATGGCTAGGCTTATAAATGCCCTAGGGCAGATAGCTTAGTATGAACCTATGAACCTATGAACCTATAATATGTTTTTATTCCTTTGTGCAAGATTTTTAACCTATCTGATATTAAGCAATACTCAATTTCAGTTTTAATCTCACTTCTTCTATAGTTCCAATGTGTATTGTCCCATATATATAATTTGCTGCATTTCATTATTTCATTTACTATTTTGACATCACTACTATTTTTTTTTTACTTTTTCTGAAATTACAATTAAAGTCTCCCACTAGTATTATATCCATATTAAGGCAAACATAGCTAAGGATTTTTTTAACATTATCTCTCTTTCTTTCCTTGTGACGTATGCATATATAGCAATAACTCTATACACATTTGTGTTCCATCTTATGTCTAATTCCATGATACATCCTAATTCAACTATAGTAACATTTAATATCTTGATATCTTTATGACACAATATACATATCCCTGAGCAAGTGTCTTTTCCCATATTCCATGATAGGTCCATCCCATAAATTATCTGTTTGTTTCCTTTCTTCCTCTGTTAATAATCTCATATCCTATAATATAATAATGTGAGCATCTATTAAAACTCACCATTCCAAAATTACTATTCCTCTCCTAACATTTTTCACGCTGTTAACAGTTAAAGCTAATACCTTCATCTTTTAATAGAAGTTAGTATATTTCTCATCCTTTACCTTTTTTGGTTTCTTTTGTAATTATACATTTGAATTTTCTTTTCCTTTCTTTAACTCTTTTCCCTACAGAGTTTCTTTCTTCTATTTTCCAATTCACATATTCTTCTTCACTTGTCTCTACTGACACTTCTTCCTTTTCTTTCTCCCCTTCTTTTGGATTTATTTGTCTGTCGTGTATCTCAATCTGCACGTCTTGTTCTTTACTATTATTTTTATCCTGGTCTACTTTTTTATATGTCATCTTTTTTCATAGTTTGTACATTTTCCTTCACATTCTAACTACGCATGCCTAGTGTTATCACATTTTTACTTATCAAATCACATTTTTTGGACTCATGTCCAGTTTCGCCACATATAAAATATTTTCATTTGTCTCATCCAGTAATCAAATGATTATCTATTCCACAGAAAAAAACAAGTTTTTGGCTGTCCTCTATATTTTACAAAACCCCTATTGCCATTTATGGTGTATATCGGAAGCTCGAAAGCTGAGAACCTCAAACGCCACAACCTCGAACTTGGAAGTTTGAAGACTAAAAATACCGAAGCCGTGGAATATCGAATTCTTTCCCAGGGAAGGAATTTGGTGGGCCGTTTCCACGACTTTGCTATTTCCTCCTCTGTGGTGTGATATCGAAGTTGGTATATTTAAATAGGGGGTGTGGGGGGCACAGACCCCAACATTGGGGGGTGTGGGGAGCAAAGCCCCCTACATTAGAAATAGTTTGTAGTGATTGTTTGTTTTGGGTTTTGTACTGGAACAGCGATTTTTTCCCTAGGAAAAAAAATCGCTGTTCTCAGTCTTCAGAGTATTCAGCTTTTGAAGTCATGGGTTAGATGATTTCACATTCGGAGTTATTACACTTCAATTATGTGATATAGACCCGCCATTTACATTACTAACGCAATGCATCTGAAATTCTCCAGGTGCAACTAACACTAGGTAAGACTGCAATCCAAATTGTAGCTTGCTACAGATCCCCACCATACCCCAAGATTTTCACTACACCTTTCTAAACATACTGAAAAATATTAATATACAACTAAACACCATAATACTGGGTGATTTCAACTACCCTGCCATTAACTGGGAAAACTACTCATGCACCAACACCTTTGCCCAACGGTTCTTGGAATTCATTAATTCCAATGCCCTGGTTCAACTAATCCATAGTCCCACCAGAGGCTCCAATATCCTAGACCTGGTCATTACCATCACAGGAAATCGATGCTCCACACCTATGGTCACCTCCTCGTTGGTCAGGTCAGACCATAAGCTAATCACCCTTAACATCCACATCCCACCCCCACCCCCCAGTAAGGAAACCTCCATAAAAAACTTCTCCAAGGCCAACTTCGATGTACTCAATTCAGAAGTACAAACTTATGACACCCATGCAGACGGGAACTGAAAGTTCGACTGCTGAGTCCTACACTAAGGCACTGTGCGAGCACATTTACTCATGCATGAATCGTGCCATCCCAAATAGAACCAACATGCTCTCCTCCAAAAAAGGAAGCCAATCTGGTGGTCCCCTGCCATAAACAAACTTTACAACAAAAGGTAAAAACTGTTGCAGAAAAGAGGAAAATCCCAGGATGCAAAAAACTCCCTTACCACCCTCAGTAAGAAGCTGAGATCCCTCATAAAATCCTCCAAAGCTAGTTACGAAAATAAAATTGCCAAAGATTCCAAAGACAAACACAAGGCATTCTACAACTATGTCAAGAATCTAAATGGCAATGCTCAGATCTGCTCTGAGCGACAACAGAATGGCATTAAATATACTGATCCCAAGGATATTGCCAATATCCTGGCAGATTGATTCAGTGCCAACATCACCCCCTTTCATCCCCTAAATGGCCCATCTCAATACTGGAAGATTGCCAAATTCTGGTAATAACGGCCACACAGGTAAAAAACGCACTCTCCAAAGCTAAGAATACAGCATCCATGGGATCAGATAACATCCCGGGCTATGTACTACATGAACTACAAAATGAACTGGCACCTCACCTAAGTGTCATGTTTAATCATACCCTCACCTCAGGCTTCGTGCCCACTGAGTGGTGCACAGCTGCAGTTATCCCACTCCACAAGGGGGGAATCCACCTTGGTTCCCGGGAACTACTGCCCCATCAATGTGACGAGTCTGATCTGCAATGCCATGGAATGTATTATCATACATTGGCAACCTTAAAACACTGGACGCCACCTGGTTTGGGTTTGTGAAGGGCCGATCTTGTCTCCAGAACCTTATTAACTTTTTTGAATCAGTCTCCAGAGCTGTGGACGAGGGTAAGGTAGTCCACACAGCCTATCTGGACCTCGCCAAGGCCTTTGACACCAACCCCCACACTGGAATCATAGATAAACTTAATAAGCTGGGCATTAATCCCTACATCACTCGATGGGTTGCCAACTGGCTTACTGACAGAACCCACACTGCAATAGTAGCTGACTCCAAATCCAGTTCCAGACACGTGACAAATGGAGTACTTCAGGGTTCATCTCTTGTTTGGCATCTACTTCTCTGAAGTACAGGCCAACACTAAGGGACTCTGGCTAACAAAGTTCACAGATGACTACAAACTGGGAGCCATTATTGAATCCTCAAATGATGTGGATACTCTACAAAAGAGCCTTACAGAAACAGATGCTTGGTGCCAGAGCCATGGGCTCAAGCTCAATGCCAAGAAATGTATAGTCATCCCCTTTGGGAAAAAACATGTACCCATGAATTATCACATAGGTGGCAGTACACTAAACACCAAAAGTATGATAAGAGACTTAGGGACACAGGTGGACAGTGGTCTCACCTTCAATAACCACATCGCCACAACAGTCAGGATATCCTTCTATGTGGCACACCTCATCACTAAGGGCTTTTCATCCAGGAAAATAGGAGGTCATTGTCCCACTGTACTCATCCCTCATTAGACCCATTATAGAATACAATGCCCCATTTGGTATGTACCTCTCGAGACATCTGCAACAACTGGAAAGGCTGCAGAAATACCTCTCTAAAAGAATCAAATGCCTAAAGCAGATGCCCTATGCTGACCGCCTTAAAAAACTCCAGCTATACTCTGTCACATATCGTCTACTCTGAGGTGATCTCTGCTTAACATACAAGGCCATGTCAAACCCAGATCTGTTAGACATGCTACACTTAAAGAAATCCCATGCTGGAGGGATAGGTTGCTGACCCAGAGACTCCCCAGACTCTGGAATAGACTTCCCATACATGTCAAGCAGAGCGCCTCTTTGGCTCTCTTCAAAAGGAACCTTGATGATTGGATGGAAGAAAGGAAATTCACCCCAGGGATCACATCAGTCACCCTGCTAGACAGGGGTCCAGGGAAGTAAATAGTGTGGGAAGAAATATCCAGGGAATTGTTATGGCTAGGCTTGTATAGGCCCTAGGGCCAATAGCCTAGTACCAGCCTGTGAACCTATATGTATTATGTTGTCATTTTCCATTTTTGGTATAACTCCACATTCCCATATCCAAGTCTATAAACCCCTCTTCATCATAAATCTTTGCTGTGTCCATTGCATCCTTACGTAAGCATAATAAATGATTTTTTTAAGTCATTTGCATCAATTTCAGTTCTGAATTGCACCATAACTCTTTTTTTGTTTCTCTATAAAATATTGTACCACATACCCTGACCGTTGACTGTTGTTCTTCCTTAGTTCATATTTCTCTATAAAATTTTCCATGGCCTGTCCAGTCTCAAATATTATGTCATAAAAAGTCTCTTTATTGATAAGAATAAAAGCTCTTACCTCTTTTGCTGTAACATCCAGTGGTGCAATCACCAAGTCCCAAACCTCATACCTATCTAATCCTTTTCTTTTTTACTGCTTACTCACACTGTGTGCTTATTTTTATCTCCTTTAACTCCTTGACTCTTCTTTCTCCCTCCTTCACTGTTTCCACATATGACTTCTTTCCAGCTACTTTTTCAACATTCTCTTCTTTCTGTATTTTGTCCATTCTCTCACCTCAAGATGCTGAAACTTTACTCTCTGCTTTGCTTTGGTTTTCAAGTTCCTTCAGTAAAACATCCCACAACCCTCTGGATTGGAGGGCTGTAATATTACACTCTTCTTGACTCTCCATCTCCTCCTCGAACAATTTCTTTTGAAACAGGTCCTCTGAATCCATATTTGTTTTTACCATAACCTCCAATGTACTCCTCTGCTCTTTTGTCTCCTTCTCCTCCAGTACAGACATTTCCTGTACCTCCGTCACCTTCATATTACTTTTAGCCACTTGCAATATCATCTCTACTCTTATATTTTCATTCTCCATTACTTTTTCAGCTAAATTTACAGTCTCCATTCCTCCTTTTTCACTGGGCTGCCTACACACCTGGAATGGAAACAGGAAGGATGACACAACACACTTAAATGCATTCCCCTATGCCAAAAAGTAGTGGAAGTTCCTCAGTGCATTGGCCAGATTTCTACAGCAGTATAAATACCACCTCAGGTCTCCCGTGATAAGAGGCAGTGGGCCTAGTGAGATTAACTCTGTCCCAAAAAAAGTATAAATAAAATATAAATAAATATATGCATATAATATACATATTTTCCTAACTTTATGTAGTTTAGTATAATCTAATGTAAATCTCAACATGTTATTTTCTTGATTTATATGTGTGGCACAGAATTAAACTCTAGAATCTGTTCAATATTCTGCTTATGCAAATGCATATATTCATTTGCAGTTCTAAGGCACAGACTGTGTGTAGTTTATGCAACTCAGGCCCAAGTATACTGAAAAGGCCCAACATCTAAATAATATGTTACTTATTTTGACTATGTCTCAGTTATATGAATATGTATTTGATTATGTGCAATGTGCACAACTAAAAGCCATGGGAATTTCAATTGCTACACCTTTTTCCATGTTGGAAGTTATGCATGCTAATATTTCCAAAAGATCATTCCCTTATTATTAATGTTACTACATTGTACATGCATACTGAACAAAACTGCTGTATTTTACTTTACTGTCTGTTATTAATGCTTACACTCCTCTGTTTGTTGTTTTCATTGTACCTGCAACAATATTTATATGTTTATGTCTGCTAGTAGTGCATAGATTCTGTTGTTTGTTGGGTTCTTCTATTTGTAACAATGTCTGTATTCTGATGCCTGATTTATTCATTGCATTTGCCTAAATGGCCTGGTTTGTACCTGAAATGGGTCCTTGGTCCAGCTCACTTGCACAGTTAACAAAAGAAAATAAATGAATTAATTAATAACTCAAAAAAAAAAGTTCACGTAGTGGTGAACTCTTTTTTGGGTTGAGTATTTTTTAGTTTTACGAATACACACTGTGTTGGTTTTATTAAATTAATTAATAAGCAACGTGTTGACTGCCACTCTTGGCAGGCATATGACACGCAGGAAAGAAATCTAATTTGGTGAATATTTAATTTGCCTACCTTAGATGATAGAGCTGGCACTAATACAATGTATCCTAGGCACATGCCTAAGGCCCAGTACTAGCTGGGGTACCACAACAATGCTGCCAGCCCCAGGATTCAGCTAACATTATTATAGAAGTTTTCTGTGGAGATTCACTGTGTGATGCATAATCATGGTAGCTTAGCTGTATGTTTGTGCAACCAAATAGTCAATGAGTTAAAAATATATATATACCCTGTCCCTTCATTCCCCCTATCACATGCACTACAATCCATACTGTACTACTTGTATGTTTTGACCTTTATCCTTTTCCATGCCGGGAGCAGAAGGGTCAAGCAGTGTACGGCACATCCTTTTTTTTTTTTGTTAAGAAATTTTCTGTAGTTATTTCGTTTTGCAGAGTTTCAGTTGTGCAAAATTAAATTGCTCCTTTGTCCATAGCAGGTAGAGTCACACCCCTGTAACCCATGTGACAGTGGAACAGACTAGATGTCCTCTTGCTTTCTGCTATAGTCAAGAGGCAACTTACATGCTTGACTACTCAACATTAGAAGGACCCCCAGCACTTCATTCTGAAGTAAGTACAGATGTGCACCCTATAATTTGTTATAGTAATAGGAGCAAACACTGGCAGTTTTTGGCAGTCTGGGTTTGTGAGTTATCTATTTTAAAGTGTCTGAAGCCCATATCCTCCTCAGCAGCCGCTTAAAAGAAATACATGAATCTACTATGCTGTGCACTGATTTTAATAAGGTAAAAGTATGAAGCTAAAGCAGCTAGTTTTACTTACTTCACCATTAAAGTGAAATTATCAGTTAATGCATCTGTTTTTACTTATTTCACTGCTACATTTGTGTAACATTATAGTGTTGCTTATTGTGTGAGCCAGCTGTTGATTTCAATAAAATATAAATACTGAATTAATGCAGATGTTTGTATTAGTTTGAGGACAGTTGCTTAGCTTAGCCAGCTTGTATACATTTTTAATGAAATACAAGTTAACACCATTGTTTTATTTAGTTAGCTACTATAATAATTTAATAGTCTGCTCCTAATATTTTTAGCCATTTTATTCACAGCTTTCAACCTTTCATCTTCAAAATATGTAATACTACCTCTCATATCATGGGACAAATGGGCAAAATGTAGAACACTTACTTTTTCCTGGTTAGGGGTCACAACAGCAGATCACCTGTCTGCTCATGATTGGCAGTAGAGTTTGATGGTGTCAAGTTGCCAGCCTGGCACCCAACCTTCTACAGAAGGCACACACGCACACACTCAGGGCCAATTTAGATTGTCCAATTCACCTACAGCATGTCTTTGGGAAGAAACCCATGCACCACACGGAGGACATGCAGACTCTGCACAGAAGGCACCCCAGCTGAGAATCAAACCGGAAAACCTCTTGCTGTGAGGTGGCAACGCTAACCGCTGCACCACCGTGGCTGCCCAAAATGTAGAATAATTACTAATAACTTCAATTAGGAAATTCACATTTTAGTCAGTAATTGTTTCTTCATATTTCTAACTTTTCTTTTGATGAATTAATATGACTCATTATTATCTACCAGGGAGATTTATTTAAATATTTCTTAACAATGAATATGTGCCAGACTCTTTCAATGTGGAATATGGAATTTTGAAGAGTTAAAAAGAGGGACATTCCTTACAATCATGCAGAGTTGAGAAATATGACTTTATTTTGTTGTTAGGGCTTATTTGATAGATATGTGCATGCATGTCAAGGGCTTAAAGCATGCCAATCTTTGTTCTGTGCATATTGAAGTTATATACAAACAGTGCAGTTGTGCATGTGTATATGGGGAGAAGTGTGGATAGACATGGTTATGCTTGCCATTATACACACACACATACACACGCACACACACACACACACACACACACGCACGCACACGCACGCACACACACACACACACACACACACACACACACACACACACACACACACACACACACACACACACACATACACACACATACATACACACACTCTGTAGTCCTATACAGCTCTAGGGAGGGAACTGTACATGATAACATATGGGGCTATACTGACTAGTATGTACATATGGGTTATTTGATGCATACAACATTGCCCCTGTGTTTTCCTCATTACAAGTCTTGCGTACCAGTCACTTTTTGCATCTCATTGTAGTCCTGTTTACATTGTTGGAACATGTATACAGTTGTATTTCATTGCCTCTTTGGACTGGATAGTATGGAAACAGCCAATGTTGGCATATTGGTGTATACATATTACTGAATGCATTTTCAGAACTGTAGTTCACAGGTTCATAGGTACGTACTGCATATTATTACATGAAGATCTTTAGAAGCCCAGCCATACATTCCTTAAGGTTTTTAATACTTATATTTTAAGTACAGATAACCCAGAGATAAGCAGAACTTTTACATATTGCCTCTATCCATGAGGAATAAGGGTGCTAAACCGGGGGTGAATTTGTAGTTAACCATCCATTTGTCCAAATCACATTTGAATAGGTAAGCAAAGCACTTTGCTTTATGAGGAGAGGAAGATGACCCCAAAGAAGTGCTATTATCTTTATGAGCAGTTGTTTGATTGTATTTTATGTGAGTGAATAAATATGAACAACTTTGTCTGCAGACTTACAGATGTTAATATTTAAACACATACACAACACATGCACAAGGTGCAAACAGTACCCCCCCCCCCCGTGTACGTAGTACTAGAACATGGGTAGTCAACCAATGTTCTGTAACTATACAGTATAATCCCCTATGATCAGTTGCCTTGACAACTGACTTCAGTCAGTGCTTTCCCAGCAATCTCTAGCTATATGACTAAAGACTGCTCGGAAAAGGAGGCCTCCAATCTTCAGGGATACGTTTCTCTTGCAGTGATGTGATTTTTCTTTCTTATTGGAAGAAAACCAGTTAGAACTGTGGCTTACAGCATAAAACAATACAATTTATTTATTTGTTTCTTTCTTTGTTTTCAGATGACTGTTGTGGGGGTGGAGGGTCTTGTAACTGTAAGCTGAAATACATTACAGTATGCAGTTTTTTTCACCACTTCTGGTGATTATGCATCTCACATAATCACCAGAAGTAGCTATGTGTTTAGCTTGTAGTCTGTGGACAAACAGAAAGGACACAAGGTTATTATGCCATTTACTTTCTTAATGATCACACATGAGAAGTGTGTATTGAACATTGCTATTTTGTTTTAGGTGGTAGTTTGTGTTTGAAGGCAAAGGACAATTAAATGACTCATGCAAAACAGTCAGCGATACATTGTATGTGGGAGGTTTATACATATGCAAGAGCAACAGGTTGAAATAAATTAATGCAGCCATTGCTTCTTCTACTTTCCTAACAATCAAGCATCAGAGGTGTACACTGAAGGTGGTTGTCTTTTTCATATATGGGTAGAAGGCATGCTGTACTTGAATGCAGTGTGTCATAACATGATCACTATTGAATAACAATTATATAAATACTTGGTGGGGCAATGTAAGTCTTGTACACCAGCAAACTAAAATATGTCACTGTGGAAATTATGGTGTTTGTTTTCTAATGAATGAGACATCATGAGTATACAGAACATGTACATCATTTTTTGGGGGCAGGTCATAGATGAAATTAAAGGACAGTTATTATGAGATCACTTCTGAATGATTATTGATATGGTTTGTTGGGGTCAGTATCTGTCAAAGAGCTACATGGCCATTACATTTATGATGACTTTACATTCAAAGGTGGTATACCACGCACAAGGAACACATTCTACAGTTGCAGCATGTGTGCAATTTTTGCCAAAGTATCTTATTAGCAGTTCTTGAATTTTTTATTATAAACTGCCTCAGGGGAACAAACATATGGTCACATATACACATTTGATATATCTAGCATTTTAGATGCTTTTGTTGTCAAAGTCTGGTACCACACCAAGTTTCTACCTGGGAGCTATTCGATAAATGCTTACAAGGTCAGGTAAAGCTAACATTTGTAATTTATGCACACTGCATTTTCATTAGACCAAGCAGCTGAGAAAGTTTTTTTAGTGTTTATAGTGTGAAGCCTATATTTTTTGGACTTACTAAGGCAGTTTGTGCCATGTAAATCAGAATGGAGATACAGAGCCAGTTGCTGATCAACTGGGGCCCTAGACACGGTAATGTATCAGGTCCTCCCCAGCTATTCCAGTGTTTCATTACTTGACTATCTCTCTGCAGTTACCATAAACACTGTTCAAACATGTCAGTTTGCTTACTATTTTCTTATTTACTTCTACACTGATTCCAGATATTTGGATTTAATTTAAAACTTTTATTTCAAATTTTATAGCACAAACACTGATAGCCATTTGCCAAACAAAACAATAGTCTCACAATGAAAAAGACTTGGCATGAGCAACAGTAAACTTCTCTGCCCTTGAATTTTACATTCATTGAAACAGCACTACAACCCACATTCATAGAAAATGCATCTGGTTAGTGGTGGATTAAGTACATCTTTGAGCTGTTTTCAAACTATGATCCCTGTACACATTTTTAGGACCATGCATAAATGTAGGTGTTCTTTGATTCACCTTTCTGATTGTATTAAATTATATTACCTTAAATTAAACAAATAAACAGCAAAGATTTGGCTCCACTGTGTTCATAAAGCATCAAATATTCCACCAGGTTGTAATATAGTTGAGCAGCTCTCTTTATTCAGCATAAGCGCTTTCACAATAGCTTCATCAGGTGCATGTGTATAGAATGCAGAACACACCTTATATACTTATTAAAATCACATAACCATTAAATTTAAAAAGATAGTCTATTTGCAAAAAAGTTTTTAAAAACATTATCTAAGTCAAATTTTCATCAAATAAATAATTAGAAACATCTAATATATGACAGCCAGATAATATCTTTCACTTGACCATCTAGATAAAGCTCTTTTAGACAAGATTGGTTTTATAGGTACAGATTCATTGAGACCATGTCCAAAATTAGCCCTAAGCCTCACTATCCACTGTGCCTCAATTTCTTCCGTCCTTATTCTAATATCACCCCCCCTAATACTTGGCATATTGATGGCTAAAACTGTAAATTTAAAGGTATGCTGCATATCCGTATTAATTACATGTTTAGCTAATGCATTTATACTATTAGATTTCTTTATATGGTATAAATGCTCCTTTATCCTTTCCTTCAGACTACGGTCCATTTTGCCCACATAAAATTTACTGCATGTGCAGCAGATAGCTAAATAAACTACATGTAACGTATCACATGCAGCTTGTACTCTAAGACTAAAAACTTCACCAGTATCTGGATGCCTAAAAACATTGTCTTCATATATATGCATGCAATAATTACATTGACCACAAGGTTTTGTGCCTCCATTCAATTGTGCACTTGGAGCTTTCCTATAACAACATAATCTATCTTTCAAGGATCTCTTATTCCTAAACGAAAACTGAGGCTTGTTACCTACTATATCCCTTATGAGCTCATCAGTCATTAAAATATCCCAGTGTTGATTAATTACACTAGTATATGAAGTAACATCTCTAGTATAACTAAATGAAAAGTTCAGTTTACTCCTATGCCCTGCTTGCACTTTATTTATTGGTGCTGAAAAATAAGGTTTAGCTACAGTATCCCTTAATCGTCTAACCACTGCTGAGTTCTCATTAATTATACCTGCTTCATAACCACTTGCTGCTAATTCAATTTCAGTTTTTTGCATTTGTCTTTCAAAATCATCACTTTTAACATTCAATCTTGACGCCCTAAAAAATTCATTCCTGGCTGCATTTTTAAATACATATTTGGGATGCATGCTATTTCTTTTTAACAATAAATTAGCGTGACATTCCTTTCTATATAATTTGGTATAGATTTTTCCATTTTCATCTTTCTCAACATAAACATGCTAACACACTAATTTATTGTTAAAAAGAAATAGCATGCATCCCAAATATAAATTATTACTTATATGAAAGCAGTGCATAGGAGTAAACTGAACTTTTCATTTAGTTATACTAGAGATGTTACTTCATATACTAGTGTAATTAATCAACACTGGGATATTTTAATGACTGATGAGCTCATAAGGGATATAGTAGGTAACAAGCCTCAGTTTTCGTTTAGGAATAAGAGATCATTGAAAGATAGATTAAGTTGTTATAGGAAAGCTCCAAGTGCACAATTGAATGGAGGCACAAAACCTTGTGGTAAATGTAATTCCTGTATGCATATGTATGAAGATAATGTTTTTAGGCATCCAGATACTGGTGAAGTTTTTAGTCTTAGAGTACAAGCTGCATGTGATACGTTACATGTAGTTTATTAAGCTATCTGCTGCACATGCAGTAAATTTTATGTGGGCAAAACGGACCGTAGTCTGAAGGAAAGGATAAAGGAGCATTTATACCATATAAAGAAATCTAATAGTATAAATGCACTAGCTAAACATGTAATTAATACGGATATGCAGCACACCTTTAAATTTACAGTTTTAGCCATCAATATGCCAAGTATTAGGGGTGGTAATATTAGAATAAGGATGGAAGAAATTGAGGCACAATGGATAGTGAGGCTTAGGGCTAATTTTGGACATGGCCTCAATGAATCTTTACCTATAAAACCAATCTTGTCTAAAAGAGCTTTATCTAGACGGTCTAAGTGAAACATATTATCTGGCTGTCATATATTAGATGTTTCTAATTATATATTTGATGAAAATTTGACTTAGATAATGTTTTTAAAAACTTTTTTGCAAATAGACTATCTTTTTAAATTTAATGGTCATGTGATTTTAATAAGTATATAAGGTGTGTTCTGCATTCTATACACATGCACCTGATGAAGCTATTGTGAAAGTGCTTGTGCTGAATAAAGAGAGCTGCTCAACTATATTACAACCTGGTGGAATATTTGAAGATTTATGAACACAGTGGAGCCAAACCTTTGCTCTTTATTTGTTTAATTTATGGTTTTATGTTTGTATGCAAAGGTATCCAGTGCTTTGTAGGTATATTTTTGCTTATAAATTATATTACCTGTTTAATACAGCACCAATTGTTAGCACGTGATTTAAATTTGTAATTTTGAAATTTTTTTCAGCAGGTAGTATAAGAAAAATTAACCTGTAATGACAAAAATACCCATTTCAGCACATTTCAGTCATATAAAAGTCCACTCAAGCTGCTGTCATTATAATCCACCAATATCAGTCAATGTACACAATCTCTGTAGAAGTAAAAGTCATATGAATAATTCCACATTAAAGAGATCTGTAACTAATAAAGAAGTCACTTCTGGCAAACAACTTTGCATTATAGTGCTGCATCTACAAATTTAGTGCCTGATGGCTTTGAAGAATAAATCAACTATTTTACATAAAAAATGGTGTGCTGGTGATATGGAAACCAACAACAGGTCCATAGTCACTAGGCATCTCAACCAAAGCAGGACACACTTAGGAGTGCAGAACCCCCTCCCTTTATGCTACATGGTAGTGGGAAGAGAACCCAAAAGCAAGTGTGCTGCCTATTGCACCACTGGCAATGAACAACAGCTCTAAAACTTTATAATTGACATTTACTACAATCCTCAGTGATTCACAAAAACAAAAAAATATAAAGAAAGAAAGAAAATTAAAGGAGACCTCGCAGTTGGTGTGAAGGTTTAATGCACTTGCTTGCCAATGCCTAAGATTCAGGATATGACTCTCAGCAGAGTCAGTTAACTACACAACCCCCCCCCCCCCACCGAGGTATTTTATACACACCCACAAACACAGTAGCAGTTCATATATCACCTTTCCCCCCCTGACAAGAAATGGCAGTGCTCTGTATATCTCCCTGTGCAGCCCACACTAAAGGATTGCACTCATTGGTATCTCCCTGTGCAGCAGCTGCATCTTGGGGTTGTAGAACCTCTGCTTGCATTGCAGCATATCAAGATCCTTCCTACCTGCTTAAAAATCTGGGGTGTTTTTAAGATGATTTTAGGACAATATACTAACATTGAGGTTTCTGGGGCTTGCTGTTCTTTACAGAAGTCTCCCACCTGGTCCTAAAGGGTCCTAAAGCCCTGCTGTGTTTATGCATGTCTACTGCTTGGATTTGTATTTCTTCACGGAACTTTTTTTTTTTATTTTACAGTGAAGTCAAGCCCAATCAGCCAACATGGCCCCCTCTTAGCCAACACAGACCCTAGGCAGCTGCCTAGATTGCCAAGTGCTGGATCCAGCTCTGTGGAGATGCAGTGAAATCCTAGGAGAGAAAATGGCATTCTTGAGTGTGTTTTTCATCCAAGTATGTTATTACAATTAGCAAATACAACTTAAAAAAACAACAAAAAAAAATTAAATAATAAAATACCACCAAGAACACCGATCCAAGAAGTAAGTGAATTTAATGAAACATTTGCGCCTCGGCTTACACAGCCTTCCAAGAGTAAAAACACTAAAAAATACTGTTTGCTTATATACAGCATATTGCACAAAACAATTAATCAATTAAGCATACAATTCAAATCACATACTTCTAATTATATTTTTTGTTGAGTCCCTGAGGCTCCAAAGTACCATACTTTAAAATCAGCAGGGTTTCTTTTTTTAAGAGTTTGTTTTTTAAAGACACACATTCACCTCTGCCAACTTGTAATTTTTCCAAGACACAACCCCTAAGAGAATCAGGGTTAGAGCTGTGTACGGTCAAAAAATGACTCCCAAGGGGAGACTCTAACTTTTTATTCTTTATGTCCCTAATATGTATTATAGGTATTTATATTATTACAATTCCCCAGATTTTTATTGTGAACTGCATTTAGGGAACTGACATAGGGCCTCTCATATACAACTAAGACATCCTATGTTTCAGTGGGTTTATGTTGTCACAGTCTGGCATTATTCTTAGTTTCCCTTGGGAGGGGGAAGGGGGTTGTCTGAGTATGACACAAAAGGATGGACAAAACTAATAAGTTCATAGGTTCATAGATAAGTACTAGGCTATCTGCCCAGGGGCATTTATAAGCCTAGCCAGAATGTGTTGGCTTTCGCCACCCCCTTAGATTAGTTCCCTGTGCCCCTGTCCAGCAGGGCCATTAGTTCCCTGCGCCACTGTCCAGCAGAGCCACTGCAGTGATCCCCGGGGTAAATTTTCTGTTTCCCATCCACCCGTCAAGGTTTCTCTTGAAGAGTGTTAGTGAGGGGCTCTGCCTGATATATATTGGAATCCTGTTCCAAAGCATGGGGAGTCTCTTGGACAGGAATTTATCCCTCCAACATGTCCTATTTATTGTTGTGGTGAGGTTTATATCTCTAGAGCATGTGGCTCTCCAGTATTTTTTTTTTAGGTGGAGCATGTCCATCAATTCTGGGTTGGACATGGCCTTATATGTCAGGCAGAGATCACCTCTGAGTAAGCGGTCTGCAACCGAGTACAGCTGGAGTTTCTTGAGTCGGGCTGCATAGGGCATCTGTTTGAGGCCAGTAATCCTCTTGGTGAGGTACTTTTGTGGTCTTTTCAGCTGTTGCAGGTGTCTTGTAAGGTACATCCCAAATGGGGCATTGTACTCTATGATGGGTTTAATGAGTGATGAGTAGAGTGGCACAATAACCTTTTTTGTTCTAGATGCGAACCCTTTTGTGATTAGGTGGGCCACATAGAAGGATATTCTAACCACCTTTGCAATATGATTATCAAAGGAGAAATTACTATCTACTTGGGTCTCCAGATCCCTTATTACATTTTCTGTATTTAGGGGACTACCACCTATGTGGTAGTTTGTGGTAGTTTGTGGATACTTTGTTTTTTTCTAAAGGGGATGACTATGCACTTTTTGGAATTTAGTTTGAGGCCATGATTTTGACACCAGGTATCTGTCTCAGTGAGACTCTTCTGGAGAGTGTCTGTATCAGCCAGGGAATGAATTATGGCTCCTAGTTTGCAGTTGTCTGCAACATTTGTCAGCCATAGTCCTTCTATGCTTGCCTGTACCTCTGAGAAGTATATACCGAACAGAAGGGGTCCTAGGACTGAGCCCTGGGGGATGCCACTTGTAACCAGTTTAGAGTCGGACATAGAGCCTGCAACTCTCACCATGTGGGTTCTATCCACGAGCCAGTTGGCAACCCATCTCATGACATAGGGGTTTATGTTCAAGCTGGTGAGCTTGTCTATAATACTAGAATGGAGAATGGTGTCAAAAGCCTTTGCAAGGTCTAGGTAGGCTGTGTGGACCTCCTTTCCCTCATCTAATGCCTTGGTAACTGTCTCAAAGAAATCCACCAGGTTTAGGAGGCATGATCTGCCCTTAACAAAGCCGAACTGGGTAAGGTCCAAGGTTTGGAGGTTCCCAATGTCTCTGTTAATGAGTTCCATGATGATGCACTCCATAGCCTTGCAGACCAGGCTAGTCAGGCTTATAGGCGATAGTTCCTGGGGTCTGTTGTGGCTCCACCTTTGTGGAGCAGGATAACTGTTGCTGTGTGCCATTCTGTGGGTACATAGCCTGTAGAGAGGCTGAGTTTGAACAGTGTGTTTAGGTGTGGGGTTAGTTCATTTTGGAGCTCTTGTAAGTCACAGCCTGGGACACCGTCTGGTCCCATTGAAGCTGTGTTTTTGGCTTTGGATAGGGCTGTTTTAACCTGTGTGTCAGTGATTGATGGGTCCCTACATTCTTCTGGTATGGTTATCGGCCCTTTAGGGGGTGAGAGGGGGGGTGAAGTTTGCACTAAACCTGTCTGCCAGAATGTTGGCAATATCAGTCAGTTCAGTGTATTCTGTTCCATTCTGCACTTACTCAGAGCAGATCTGAGAGTTTCCACTTAGGTTCTTGACATAGCTAAAGAATGCTTTGTGGTTATCTTTGGAGTCATTGGCATTTTTTTTCCCGAAACTAGCCTTGGATGATTTAATGAGAGATCGTAGTTTCTTGCTGATACTGATCAGGGATGTCTTTCCTTCTTGGGATTTTACTCTTTTCTGTACTAGTTTCCACCTTCTGTTGTATAGCTTGCTTATGGCAGTGGTCCACCAGACTGGTTTCCTTTTCTTGGAGGAGTCATTCTTGGTTTTACTTGGAATAGCACGATCCATGCATTCCTGCAGATGCTCATAGCATGCCTTTGTAAAGGTTTCAGCAGCTTGCACAGCATTGTCCTTTAGCATGGGGGCTGTGAACCTTTTCACCTCGGTCTTAAGTAACGTGAAGTTTGCTTTTGAAAAGTTTTTCATGGTGGTTTCCTTGATTTGGGGTGGGGGCGGAATGTGGATATCCAGAGTGATTAGTCTATGGTCTGATCTAACCAGCGAGGGGTTGACCTCTGGCGTGGAACACCAGTCGCCTATGTTGGTGATGACAAGGTCCAATATGTTGTTCCCTCTGGTGGGGGTGTTGACTAGTTGATTTTGGGCATTTGAGTTTATAAATTCTAGGAAGTGTTAAGCAAGGGAGTTAGTACTTGAGTAGTTCTCCCAGTTTATGTTTGAGTAATTGAAATCACCCAGTATTAGGGTGTTTGGTAGGACCTTCATATTTTCCAGTGTCTCCAGAAATGCGGAATGGGAGTCCTGGGTCATGGTGGGTGATCTGTGGCAAGCTACAATTTGAATTACAGTTTTACCCATTGTTAGTTGCACATGGATGATCTCTGATGCATTGTGCTGCGCCACTAACCTGGAGGTGTGGGTGTCCTTGACAAATATGGATACACCCCCACCTTTTGTGTTTCGGTCCTAGTTCTGTGGCCGAAAGGTATGGTATGAGTTATAGCCTAGTAGTGCTGGGGTGCTCTCAGGAGCCTTAAACCAGGTTTCTGTTACTGCACAGATGTCAATGTTCTCCATACTGAGGTGTGTCTCAAGTGCGTGCATTTTGAGGTTTAGACTTCTGGCATTGAGTAGCATTACCCTCAGTTTTTGGTTACTTGTGCTATTTATGGTGACGGGTTTGTCATTTGAGCCTTGCCTAAAAAAGGCACTATTGGGGTGGCAAGAGCCTTGGCCAGTATTCAAAAGCCTAAGGGTGACAGGTGCAAGCCATCTCTTGCGAAGCAACGTGACTTGTTGAGCATGTCATCCCAGGCAGACAGATAATGGATCCCCTTTGAATGACACCAGAAACTTACCCAATTGTTAAAATTGATCATTATTTCTTTATACTGTGGCATCATTCTTGGTGAGGGCAGGATGCTACTCAGGTGAGGGTCATACCAGCCTGGGCTACATGACCAGAGAGCTCTTCCATGTGTCTTTTCATGTAGTCCAGGGAGGTACATCTCAGGTCATTCACACCAACATGGACAATGACATAGTCGTATTTGTACTTGTTCTGGAGTGACCTGAGTGCTTGTGTTATGTGGCAGATCCTGGCTCCCGACAGGCAGCTAACAGTAACCTTCTCCTTGTTCAGCCTAGTGAGTGGGACGTCGGTGTGCCTGACTATAGAGTCACCTATTACTAGTGTGTAGGGTATGTTATTTTGCCTTAAGGGCTGTGATTGTGTGGCACACTGATTATGTGAATTATGTGTTTCATGGTTGGTGATGGGGTGTGGAGGTTGCTTTGATGTCTGCTTTGGAGGTCTTTGTTGCTTTTGCAGATTTTTATTTAGAGCCTCCGAGTATATATACACCGCTGCTTTGGAACTGATTTCCAATGTCCAAAATATTTGTGTGTTAATCTCTTGTTATCTCAGAAGTACTAATTTTGTATATTGAACCAGAAAAAAATATGTTTCACTTGTAAAATATTATGAATCTATAAAAATTTGAAAGAAAATATGTTAAATAAACAAAATAATAAGAAAAAATACATGCTGTTCTTCATATGATTATTTTAGTGTTTCTAGCTTTACTTCCAACTGGACTTCATC